>NW_024119236.1:0-33857 GCF_003073215.2 Triticum urartu
GCGCAGCCGCGGAGTACCGAGGCATCAGGAAAAGGTTTCCATTTTGGTGCAACAAGACCAAGACCAGGAAGACTGCAAGACGGAGGTCATCATGGATCCCAAGACGGCGTCACCACCAGAGCCTTTGGCAGGCGAGGACCAACTTTAGTCAGGATAAGTGTACCAGATGTTCCCCTTCAAAGTGGCCAATTGTTGGCACCCTTCTCGCTCAATATTTGGGAAGAGGCCCAGGGCCTTTGCCCATAAATAGGACTAGCCACCCACAGGGTAGAGAAATCGAAATTAGAGAGAGAATCGAAATCGGAGAGAGAATCAAAATCGGAGAGAGAATCGAGAAGAGAGGGAAGGGTGACTGAACTCCTCCTAGCAGTTCATCCCCTCAGCCAAGAATAGACCCTCGTGAGTCTGTTCTTCCTTGTATTGCTCATCATCTTCAGCCCAAGAGGCAATCCACCACACCACACACTGGAGTAGGGTATTACACCACAACGGTGGCCCGAACCAGTATAAACCATGTGTCTCTTGTGTTGTTTTTTCCATAGCTTAGATCTTAGCGAGGCGGAGGGGTGCAGGTAGGTAGAAGGAGAAATCTCCGCGCGCACCCCAGTGTTCGAACCTCAAGGGTCTGCCAGAACCCGAAATCCAACAAAGATGTAGATGGGTAAACTCATGTAATATGATAAAAACCCCATCTTGTTATCCTCGATGGCAACAATACAATACGTGCCTTGCTGCCCCTACTGTCACTGGGAAAGGACACCGCAAGATTGAACCCAGAGCTAAGCACTTCTCCCATTGCAAGAAAGATCAATCTAGTAGGCCAAACCAAACTGATAATTCTAAGAGACTTGCAAAGATAACCAATCATACATAAAAGAATTCAGAGAAGATTCAAATATTGTTCATAGATTGACTTGATCATAAACCCACAATTCATCGGTCTCAATAAACACACCGCAAAAAGAAGATTACATCGAATAGATCTCCGCAAGAGAGGGGGAGAACATTGTATTGAGATCCAAAAAGAGGGAAGTAGCCATCTAGTTAATAACTATGGACCCGTAGGTCTGAGGTGAACTACTCACACTTCATCGGAGGGGCTATGGTGATGATTTAGAAGCCCACCGCGATTGATGCCCCCTCCGGCGGAGCTCTGGAACAGGCCCCAAGATGGGATCTCGGGGATACAGAAAGTTGCAGCGGTGGAATTAGGGTTTTGGCTCCGTATCTGATCATTTGGGGGTACGTAGGTATATATAGGAGGAAGGAGTACGTCGGTGGAGCAACAGGGGGCCCACGAGAGTGTAGGGCATGCCTGGGGGGTTAGGCGCGCCCCCCTATCTCGCGGCCTCCTCTTTTGTGTCTTGGATCATGTTAGGTGAGAAAATCACGTTCCCAAAGGTTTCATTCCGTTTGGACTCCGTTTGATATTCCTTTTCTTCGAAACCCTAAAATAGGCAAAAAAACAGCAGATCTAGGCTGGGCCTCCGGTTAATAGGTTAGTCCCAAACATAATATAAAAGTGGATAATAAAGCCCAATAATGTCCAAAACAGTAGATAATATAGCATGGAGCAATCAAAAATTATAGATACAATGGAGACGTATCAAGCCGCGCGACGATTGTCCGCCTCCCTGGCCTCCTCCAAGGCCCAGGCGCTGGCCTCTCGCGAGGTTGCTAGGGATGCCTCGGCCTTCGCATTGGTGTGCTCACGCTGGAGGCACCCGAGGTTGATAGCCACCTTCAGTTGAGACCACTCCTCCACAAGCCGAAGACCCTCGGCTTCAAGGCGAGCGTCAACATCCACGAGTTCTCCGCCGAGTCGGCTCAACGCGCCCATTGCCTCTTGAAGGAGCTCGTAGCGGACGACACCCCGCTCGCGCGCAAACTTGAGCGCGTGACCGGGTCCATCTCCCACAGCAGGGGTCGCCGAAGGGATCCGAAGCGTCTCGCTCCCTCCCCGGAGGGGGCGGGAGGGGCGGGAGGTCGGCGCTTCCCCGATCGCCGTCTAGGCCTCGGTGGGGCCCCGGATGGGTGAGGGCCCATTGCTCGAAGAAGAAGCCAAGATCGAGGTCATCCAGCCACCGTCCACAACCAGGGGTGGAGCCCTTGGCACATCCCCAGCACCCCGGACCAGGCCGCGAAGGAAGGGCAGCAAGAGCGCGGGATCAAGGCGCCAGACCGGCATGCCCACCTCCCCCGCCGATCTTGTGCCGAGCGCGGCAGGCAGGCATGAGACACTAAGAGTCAACGGAGGGCCCAGGGTAGGAGGAGGTTGCTCTTCTGGATATTTCGTCACCCTGGCGAAAGGGGGCCTGAGAAACCACGATCAGAAGAGAAGATGGCACCTAAGAAATTACAAAGCTTGGAGACCCCTTCCTCTTGCGGAGCGCATCGAGGTCCAGTCGGAGCCGGCCGATGCCCAGGATGCGGCCACCAACGCTAGGCGCGGCTGGTGAGGCTCCTGAGGGGATGACCTCGGGAGTGCTGGGCTGAGGGGAGCCCTCGGGCTCTGCCTCAGGGTGACCCGTCGGGGTTTCGGGGGCTTCGGCCTCAGGAGCAGTGGACCGTGTCGCCTCCTCAACCGTCACCTTAGGGCGAAGGTCATGAGCCCCGGGAGATGGCGCCTTAGGAGCCTCGAGCGAAGTCGGCACCACGACAGTCGCATCTCCAGCCCTCGGCAGCGCTCGCCCCACCCCCCCAAGGAGGGGAAACACGCAAACAGGGTTCTCGCGAGGCCCTTTAAGGCCGACTGGGCGCAGCGCCCACTCGTTGAAGGGGGGCATCTGCCCTGCGAACTCCACCCTGTTCGAGCAGTAGTACAAAAGACAACCCTCCTGCGGAATGTCGGCTGGCGAAGGGTCGCCCGTCAAGACCTCGAGCACCGTTCGTCGCGCCTTAGGCGGAAGCCCAGATTCATAGAGCCTCATACGATCCTTGGTGCCAGACAAGGCCCACATCGGTCGAGAATGGTGCTGGAGTGGAGGGACGCGGCGTTGGAGGAACTCCTTCATCACCATGGGCGCAGACACGCTGGGATCTTTCATCCTCTTCAACCAGAGCCATACGAAGGCAAGGCGTGGGTCAGCGAGCCTCCCATGGGCCCAGCCGGAGCTGGGGACGACGGGCGCCAAAGGCGGCGAGAGTAGGGAGCTGAGCACACCGATGTCCACAAACACCCACCATGTCCGAAACCCGCTCGCAGATGGAGGGAGCTCAAAGTCAATCCCCGAGCCGGCCGTCGCAGGCACGGCCTAGAAGATCAGGCATCCCGAGCATTGCCAAGGATCAGCCAGGTACAGCGAGAAGAAATGGCGCAGTAGGGCCACGGAAGGGGCAATGCCCACCATGGCCTCGTAGACGAAGGCGAAAACGGCAAGAAGAGTGACGGATTTGGGATCCAGGTGTAGCATATGGATCTGATAGTAGGACAGCAGGGCGTTGAAGAAGGCGGAGAAAGGAGGAACCACGCCAGCCCACAGGGCGTCAATGTAGAATTGGACCTCGGTTGCTGTCCTATCAATAGAGGCGCGGGACGCAGGCCAGGCCACCATCTCCCCCCATTCGTTGAAGCTGGCAGCGAGCACCGGGTGGACCTTGTCCATGGCTTCCTGGTTAAGCACCAACGACCGATCAACGGCAGGTTCAAAGGCCGGAGGTGGCTTGGCTGAAGACTAGGACTTCTTCTTCCCCTTCTCCGTTCGACTTGGCGCCTTGGCGATGGGGAGGGCAGAGCTCAGGTCGGATTCGGAGAAGAGGTTGTTGTTTGGGAATACGTAAGAGTCGGGAAAGTGTCTCGCCACCAATGAGGGAATAACTGTGTAGATCATGATGGTCGCCTAGCCAGGCAGATCTCAAGGCCGCGTGGGGAAGTGGGGACGCCCACTTCTCATCAATCGTCACGCATCAACCGAGGCCGCAGGCTCTTGGGGCCGACGGCGCTCCGCACTGGCCCCTTGGCTTTGCCTCGAAGGCAAGTCCGAGCGCGCCTTGGGCCCGGAGGCTACTAACGGCGTCCTGGGACGAGGGTCCCCATACTTGCCTGCCCGCGGCCCACGGCATGGCTCCACCAACGGCCCTGTACGGCCCATCTTCATCAGCAAACACTCAAGACCCTCGCGAGTGGCCAAGCCTCACGAGGCAGACGACGCAAGACCCCCTCGGGGGCGGCCTCACCAGGCTGGCTCGCGAGGGCCAAAGAGATCAAGGCAAGGGGCACCTCACGAGGTTCTTGTGATGCAAGCCATGATGACCAAGGCCAGGCCGGCGCCAACACGCGCAGTGTACTCATTTCCTCTTTGGTGCTAAAGAGGCAAGTGCAGGCGAGGAGTCCCGGGGCATCAGGCAAAGGTTTCCATATCAGTGCAATAAGACCAAGACCAGCAGGACAGCAGGATGGAGGTCACCATGGAGCCCAGGGCGGCGTCACCACCAGAACCTTTGGCAGGCGAAGACCACCTTTTGTCAGGATAACTTGTACTAGTTGTCTCCCTTAAAATTTGGCCGTTGTTGGATCCCTTCCTGCCTACATTTGGGAAGAGGACCATGGCCTCTATATATAGGACTAGCCACCACCATAGTCAAGGATCGGCTCATCTTGGATTGGATCCACTCCACCAAGGCCATCTCACCAGCTCATCGAGCTCAAGGACACCTCTCCTCAGGAGGCTGTTCTTCCCTTGTAATTGTTCATCCTCAGCCCAAGAGACAATCCACCACACTACACTGGAGTAGGGTATTACACCACATCGGTGGCCCGAACCAGCATAAGCCATGTGTCTAGTGTTCATTGAGTTTGACGTGCCGAGCTTTGAGATTGCGGCAAGAGCGTGAGCTAGGGGGAGAGATCTTTGTGCGCACCCCACAGTTCAGACCTCAAGGGTTTTGCCGGAACTCGAAATCCGACAGTGGTAGACAATCTTATTGCTGGTGTGTTATGTTTTATAACCATGAATGTACATATTTGCTGATAAAAGGTACTTTTGCATATGATTCAGGGATGCAAGTGGGTCTGGGCATCTGCTATTCTTAATGTTTTCATATGTTTCTGAGCATTATATATATTATTTGAAGGTATGCCCATGATGAGGTTTTTCCATTCTATCTCATGTAGCAATAGTTTTCCTTTTTTGTTCTTCCACAAACAAGCAACGGTTGTTGGCCATAATCTAAATATAGTCAAATCACACCTCAATTTTGCGTGTCTCATATTTGAGTCTAACCTGCAACATATCAAGTGAGTCTAACTGTATTGCTTTTCTAATTCCATCAATTGAGTACTTCGATGTTTCAGAGTTTATACCATGAGTGCATCAGCAACAATTTGGTATTTGGTTTTTATTTCATTTCATTACAATTCACAATAAGCCTTCTCGAATAAATCACAGTGTGACCTAATCTTACGTGATTGGATGTCACCTAAGTATGATTCCTGCTATTTTTTAAACTATTGTTAATACCAAACTGTTGTCAGGACTTACTGGTGAAATTTAGAAGTAATATATTTGCACATATATACGGCTATTTAACTTAACATGATCTGCATGTTCTGAATCTGTAGTTCTGCACTATGCTTTGCTGGGTGTCGTCTAAGCAGAGGATGCGGAAGTCTTGGCCACAATTGTTTTTCATAAGCTAATATGGGGTTTATTTCCCTTATATTCTTGCAAGATGTGGTAAGATCTTTCCTGCCATCTCCTCTTTGATGAAATGCCCGTGAGCTGAAACATTTTGCGTTGCATGTTTCTCTACCTGTGCAGGTTCTTTGTTGGTTCGTTTGACCATGCCGTTAACCAACAAGGTTAGACCTGCTCAGATTGCCTTGGGTTATTACTCCTTGATAATATAGGCTATGAACTCCTGCATTGGTGTGGCTAGGTTGCCTGTATATGTGTTTCGGGGTTCACCTATTATGTTTGTCATGCTTTGTATGCGTTTTCCTTCAGATCTTGTTAGAAAAAATGTGTTCTTGTTTAGTTGTGCTTGTCTTGGTGGTTTTCTTCCTGGGTGATTGTGTGCTCATGTGCCATTGGTCAATATCCATGTTTATACAGGATGCCCACTTTTCTTAGTTTCATACCGATTTTTAATAGTCTTGTAATGCCTGCTCGGGTTAGTTCTTTGAATGAATAAAGATAATAAATGTGTGGGGGTTCCAATATCAAGTGTACCACTTGGTTATTGCTTACCCAACTAATACGTGCTTCTTGGTGATAAAGGAAAAAACAGCTAGAAAAATAATTAATAAAGTGTACCATCTGCTTATTGTTTTATACACAGTCGCTTGATTCTTTTTGTTCCTCTATAGGCCTCTGATCCTATCTACAATGTACGGCTAGGTTGTTCGTCCATATGGATCGTAGGTTCTTTCCTTCCTGCCAACGACAGGTACAAGACTCAAGCAATGGTTAACGGGCAAGCACTATATACACCATTCGTCTATGCTAATATAGCCTGTCCTTTAAAGCCAATGTATGCTATCACCAAGTGATCTGAATATTTTCTTTCAAGCATCAAGCTTTCATGTAATGGAATATAACTATCTTTAAGTTGATTCTAAATCAATCTCATACACATTATTTGAATGCTTGGATCGCTCTCGCTTTTTGCGCCATGGTCAGACATGCAGCAATGACTCTGTTTAATGTTTATCACTTCATAGCACCTATATGTGACTATCTACATTGTAAATAATTAATCGTAAGCTTCTTAGAACACTATTTATCATCACTAAGCATCTATCTATCAGCAATAACTACTTATTTTCATATGTTTCAATATGTGCCCGAATAATATTAATGTACACTCTTTTAATACATGGCTTACTCTCGGCCTTTGCGCCATTGGCGCAAGTGGTCATCTGGTATAGATAAAGGCCCAGAAGAGCCACATAGCATTTATTACAAATAGGGGTCACATGACCCAACATACAGAGCATACAAGCAACAGAAGCATAACATGTCTGAGTACAGACAGCTACAAATGGAAAAGGCTAAGAAGCCTGACTATCTACAAGACCCTCCCAAGGGTACAAGATCGTAGCTGAGGTAAAAAGCTAAACGTTGAAGTCCACGCGGAACTACTAGTGAGACCGAAGTCTCTCTGCAAAAACATAAATTAAGCAAATGTGAGTACAAATGTACCCAGCAAGACTTACATCAGAACTATCTACATATGGATCAGTATCAACAAAGTGGTGATGGAGTTTAACTGCAGCAAACCATCTTTAACTCAGTGGCTATCCTGAACTACTATTGGAAGTAAATTCTTTGAGGTGGCGCACACGAGTCCACATATTCACCACAACAATACATCACTATGGATCCACTCCCGTCCCCTACAAGAAGGCCATCCGTAGCACTCACACTTATCTTGCGCATTTTAGAGTATCCATTTTCACTTGTCTATGAACAATGTAGGCGTTCCAAGTAGTCCATATCCACAGACGCGGCTATTTGAATAGATAATCTTAACCCTGCAGGGCTGTACTTCTTCACACACGCTCTCGCCACTTACCGCCATGTACACGTCATGTATCTTGGCAACCTTCAAGCCGAACCCTGGCGAGGGTGTCGGCCACGACCTGACTAACCACGCAAGTCTCTAGTCCAGGTTTATCGCCTATTTAGGTTCCATCCACAGGGAGTCCTAACGAGGTTTCCACTACGGCCCCAAACGATGTGTGCAGGGTTCCCGAGGCACCAAATGGGCATCTCGGTAGACCAGGCCACGTACCTGCCGCATCACAGCCCACCCCTAGGGTAAGCGATGCGCACAGCCTCTAGTATACGACGAGCACCAGAAACTACTTGCAACTCCTGGATAGGGGACATGGCGATTAATAAGTTGAGAGTCAATTAAGGATCCCAATGTGTGGTAGTAACTGTCTTAGATCACAAACACGGAACTCAGTTCCTGAGGACGGTTTCAATGAGACAACCCACCATGTACTCCTACATGGCCTCTCATCGCTACCTTTACCAAATCGTGTTCACACACTTAGCTCTCAATAATAGGACATGTTCATCACCACTCCAATCCATCCCAGATGGATCAGACCTGACACAACTCTAAGCATAGCAGCCATAACAAGTAAGCATGAATGAGTAGGCACATCATGGCTCAAACAACTCCTACTCATGCTAGTGGGTTTTTACTAATTACTATGGCAAAGACATGTCATGCAGAGGAAAGGGGTTCAACTAGCGCAACATGTAACAGTTGAATCGATGTTGTCCTAATGCAGTAAAAGAGAGCAGGAGCGAGAGAGTGGGATTGTATCAGAGTGATCAAGGTGGCATTGCTTGCCTGGCACTTCTAAAGATAGTATTGTGTCTTCATCAGTGTCATCGATCACATCGTCGAAACAACATCTACTGAGAGGGGGCAAATACCAGCAAACAAGAGGGAACACAATCAATGCAATGCAACAATATGATGTATGATCATGACATGGCAATATGCTGTGATTTGGGCCAATGCAAGAGGCAACAGTTTAAATGATGTTGGTTTGAACCCGAGATTCAAATTCAAACTCCATGTAAGGCATTTCAAATGCCATTTAATCAAATTGTCATGTACAGTACTTGTAGGTTGTTCAATCATGCATGGAAATGCCATAAACAGATTCTTTGGATTTTTCTGATAATTTTTCATATATAAATTATTTCATTCTGAGCTACATTTTATTTTCAATGATTTTTATAAGTTTTGGGAATTTTCTAAAAATAAATAAATCATTTAGATTTATTTGAATACCAGAAAAGGCTTTATGACATCAGAGTGACATCAGCACCACGTCAGCAAGTCAACTAGTCGGTCCAGGTCAAACCTGACCAGTGGGGCCCACTGGTCAGTGACCGAGTGTCATTAGTTTCACGGACAGGTGGGTCCAGTCGACAACCACGTCAGCAAAGTCAATACTAGCGTGTGGGTCCCTCGGGTTTGATTAAATCTAATCTAAATTTAACCCGAGGTTATTTAGTCGGTAGGTCCCTAATGTTAGTGGCTAGGGTGATTAAACTAAACGTGATTAGGCCGTAATGACAATGCCACATCATCACCACCGGCTTGTAAACACCGGTGACCAAATCCGTGGCGCACGGGGAGCATCTACTGGGAGCTGGCGGAGGGGCGCATCCAGTGGTGGTGGCGGCTGGAGCTGGGGTGGCCTGCAGAGGCACCGGCGACGAGCTTTGCAACCGCTGGAGCTCTAGTGTCGACGGAATCGGTGACACGACGCGCGGGAGGACCTGCGGTTTGCACCTACGGGCTCGTGGAGGGACGTTGCGCACGTTGGTGTGCTCTCCCGCGAGCTACAGCGTCTAAAATGACGACAACGACATGGCTGACGGCGACGAGCGCTTGGACTCGATGGTGGCGATGGCTACGACACGTGATTGAGGGGAGAAGAGAGGGGAAACGGAGAAGTGCTCATGGCGGACCTGACGGTGTCGTCAACGAGCTCGGGGAAGGACTGGTGTGGCAGAATGGCGATGGCGATCCGACGGCCATGGACGGGGAAGAAGATCATGGCGTCGCCTTGAGGGCTCCTCGGCTCGGGTACGTTGGTGAGGAGGAATGGAGGGATGAGGCTGTGGCCGTGGCTACGGTGAGCGGCTGAGACGATCGCTCTCGGTGGTGTTGTGGGAAGAGAGCAGAGGGGATGAGAGGGTCTTGGGAGAGAGGGGAGAGGTGCAGGGGGTCTCGGGGGAGTGTGTGGCGCCCTCGGGTGCCTCCAGCGGTGAGCAGGTAAGTAGGAGGTGGCCGACGTGCAACAGGCACGCGCCCTCCTACCCACCGGCAGGAGGTTGAGGATGGTGCACGGCTGGGCTGGGCCAGCTACAGTGCTGGGCAGCTGGGCTGCCAGGTAAGATTCTCCTCTCTCTTTTCAATTTCTGTTTTCTAATTTTATTTCTCTGTTTTGAATTAGTAAAAATAATAATTCATTTCCAAAATTCCTGGAATAAATTGTGGGCACATTTTGAATTATTTCCAACAGCCCTCAATTGTTTTCAGAATTATTGAAGCATTTAAAATATTTGTAGTCATTAAATGCTCAAATTCAAATACAATTATTGAAGCATTTAAATTATTTAACTCAAAAATCCAGAATGGTCTAGAAAAATGTGCACCATTTTTGGCAGAGGTTTTCACCCATTTCAAAAATGATGCACTTTTCTGAAGGGCATTTTGTTTTCGTTGGAAATATTTTCAGTTGACCCTAGTTTTCAGAGGGGTTCCAGGGTTTGATCAATCCCCATTTCAAATTCATTTGAATTTAATCATGATTACATAAAGATCAAGCAAACACAATCAAAGGCTAATCTAGGGCTGTGACAATATTCCATGCATTTAGTTGAGTTTTAGTGAATTATCAGAAAAATACCCAAATTTGCACTACAAGTGTTATGTAGATTGGTCCTGAAAATTTCCAAAAATTATTTTATGCTACAATATTGGTGGTGGATGAACTTGGGACAAGGAAAGTAGGAATTCCAATCCATTTAGTACGAATGGTCAACACTACAAGTTTGACCCCAATTTGAAAAAAAAAGAAAATAAATAGGCTAAAAAATTCAAATGCCTTTGCAGTTAGCCATCTTATGTGCACTAGTTTGTTGGAAAAATATTAAACTTGCAATACTGCAAGCCGTAGCTTATTCAGCCGGACTTGTTGCCGTATGCTGGCTGATGGCAAAGGCCTTTGCCATCTGCCAGGCATGCCTTTGCCGTCAGCCAAGGCAGACGGCAAAGTGCATGATTCCTGTAGTGAAGTCTGAAAAAAACCCTCACAAAATGGTCTATCTAGAATGGACTTGCGTGGATTTCAAGGCACATGCACATGGAAATGGCCACATACATGGCAAAATCCATGATAACATGCCCAAATTTGGCACAATTATTGGTTTTACAACTATGGACAATGTTTCATAGAAATTTGCAATTATTTTTTAATAAAAAAAATAAAATTTCCATTTTCCAAGCCCAGAAATGACTTTTTTGTGAAGGAAGTGCCTCAAATAATTTTGAAATGTGTTCCATTTTATTTTTCATCAAAAGCAGTCCACATTGGATAGTCACTGATTTGGTTTCAACAATTTCAGAGTAATATTGCTATATTACATGCATTTAGTTGAGTTTTAGTGAATTATGAGAAAAGGCCCAAATTTGCACTACAAGTGTGATGTATATTGGTCCTAAAATTTTCCTAAAATAATTATATGCTACAATATTGGTGGTTGATGAACTTGGGACAAGGAAAGTAGGAATTCCAAACCATTTTGTATGAATGGTCAACATTGCAAGTTTACCCCAATTTGAAAAAAATAAAGAAAATGAAAAAAGGCTCAAAAATTCAAATGCCTTTGCACTAAGCCATCTTATGTGCACTAGTTTGTGGGAAAAATATCAAACTTGCAATACAACAAGTCTGAAAAAATAACATTCGCAAAATTGGCACAGTTTGATTGAAAACACCTAATTATTTTAGCATCTTCATGAAATTTGGGTCACCACTTGTCACACACAAGCAAACATGGCACAAATTGGACATTCAAACATGCATAGCTACTAACATTCAAATTGGACATTCAAACAACACATTTCATTTAAACTTTGTAATTTGTATAAACATAAACCCTAAACAAAGCTACTGATCGTCACCGTCCAGGTCGGAGCCGCTGCCGTCGTTGAAGAAGTCCTCGCCGTCCTCCTTCTTCTCCTCCGAGTCGTCGTCGCTCATGAGGTCGATGGTGACGTAAGCCACTGAGGTGATGACCGCCTGTCGTAGCCCTAGCGAGTCCACCGGGTCATCGGGGTGGTGTTGGGGCCCCTTTGTCGATTCACGCATTGCCAGGAGGAGCCCGGGCAGGTCTACAGGGCCGCCGGGCTTGATGGCCACCACCACTTGTACCCCGCCAACAGCGGCAGCTCTGGCTCCGACTTGGGAACGCGCAGGGGGCCGCATGAGCTCATCCTGGGGTCGGGCTCGGGCACGAGCAGGGGGCGCGCGAGCTCGTCCCCAGCTTGGGCATGAGCAGGGGGGCGTGCGAGCTCGTCCCTGGCTCCAGCTTTGGGGCGCACTGGAACGGCTCAGTGGAGCTCATCCTTGGCATCGTTGGCTCCAGCTTAGGAACGCGGAGGTCCCGGCTGTTGTTGGCACCAGTGATTCGTCTCTAACATATCTATGATTTTTGAATGTTCCATGCTGTTATATTTTCATTCTTGGATGTTTTATAATCATTTTATAGTCACTTTATATCATTTTTTGGTACTAACCTATTGACATAGTGCCAAGTGTCAGTTGTTGTTTTTTGCATGTTTATTACATCGCAGGAAATCAATACCAAACGGAGTCCAAACACAGCGAAACTTTTTGTGGATTTTTTGGATCAGAAGACATCCACTGGACCGGAGAAGCGCCTAGGGGGTGCTCCGAGGGGAGCACAACCCACCAGGGCGTGCCTGGGCCTCGGGTGCCCCCCCAAACCGACTCTTTGCTCTATAAATACCCCAATATTCTAGAAACCCGAGGGGTATCGATGAAAATCAACTCTAGCCCCTGCAGAGTCCAGAACCACTAGATCCAATCTAGACACCATCACGGAGAGGTTCATCATGCCAATTGGTGCCTCTCTGTTGATGCGTGAGTAGTTCTTTTTAGACCTTCGGGTCTGTAGTTAGTAGCTAGATGGCTTCCTCTCTCTCTTTTGATTCTCAATACAAGGTCTCTTGGAGATCCATATGATGTAACTCTTTTGCGTTGTGTTTGTTGGGATCCGATGAACTTTGAGTTTATGATCAGAGCTATGTTTTTATCGATGAAAGTTATTTGAGTCTTCTTTGATCTATTATATGCATGATTGCTTATAGCCTCGTATTTCTTCTCCGATATTTGGGTTTTGTTTGGCCAACTCGATCTATTTATCTTGCAATGAGAAGAGGTGCTTGGTGATGGGTTCGATCTTACGGTGCTTGATCCCAGTGACAGAAGGGGAACCGACACGTATGTATTGTTGCCATTAAGGATAACAAGATGGGGTCCATTTTTACATAAATAGATCTTGTCTACATCATGTCATCATTCTTATTGCATTACTTTGTTTCTCCATGAACTTAATACACTAGATGCATGCAGGATAGCGGTCGATGTGTGGAGTAATAGTAGTAGATGCAGGGAGGAGTCGGTCTACTAATCTTGGACGTGATGCCTATATAATGATCATTGCCTAGATATCGTCATGATTATTTTAAGTTCTATCAATTGCCCAACAGTAATTCGTTTACCCACCATTTGTTATTTTTCTCGAGAGAAGCCACTAGCGAAACTTACGGCCCCCTGGTCTATTCCTTAATATATTTGCCTTTGCGATCTATTTTCCTTTGCTTTTATTTTCAGGTCTATTAAACCCAAAAATACAAAAATACCTTGCTGTAATTTATTTTATCCGAGATCTCTTTATCCCATCTATCCTATTTTTATCATGTTCGTTTGCCAATTTCTGGCGCCGTTACCCGAAATGGATTGACAATCCCTTTAACACATTAGGTTGCGAGTATTTGTTATTTGTGTGCACGTGTTGTTTACGTAGTGTTGCTTGGTTCTCCTATTGGTTCGATAACCTTGGTCTCATCACTAAGGAAAATACCTACTGTCGATGTGCTGCATCATCCCTTCCTCTTTGGGGAAATACCGACGTAATTCTAGCAGACATCAAAAGGAATTTCTGGCGCCGTTGCAGGGGAGACATGATCAACATCTACCAGGTTCCTAATCACAAATCTCATCTCCTCGCAATTTACATTATTTGCCATTTGTCTCTCGTTTTCCTCTCCCCCACTTCACAAAAAATTGCCGTTTTATTTGCCCCCTTTTTCATTCGGCATTTTCTTGCCGGATCTATTTTTGAGTGCAATCTTGTTGCATAGTCACAATGACTCAAGAGAACAACAAGTTGTGTGATTTCTCGAATACGAACAACAATGATTTTATTGGCACTCCGCTTGCTCCTCCCGCCACTAGTGAGGAGTCTTGTGATATTAATACCGCTTTGCTGAATCTTGTTATGAAAGATCAATTTTCCGGTAATCCTAATGAGGATGCCGCATCCCGTCTTAACACATTCGTAGAATTATGTGATATGTAAAATAAAAAAGAAGTGGATAATGATGTTGTGAAGATGAAATTATTTCTGTTTTCTTTGCGAGATCATGTAAAAATTTTGTTTTCTTCTTTGCCTCGCAATAGTATCGATTATTGGAATAATTGCAAAGATGCTTTCATTACTAAGTATTTTCCACCCGCAAAAGTTATTTACCATAGAACCCATATCATGAATTTCAAGCAACCTAAACATGAGCATGTTGCACAATCTGGGGAAAGGATGAAAATGATGCTAAGGAATTGCCCAACTCATGGGTTAAATCTTTGGATGATCATACAAAAAAATTATGTGGGATTGAATTTTGTTTCTCGTAATCTTTTAGATTCCACCGCGGGTGGTACTTTTATGGAAATTACTTGGGGTGAAGACACAAAGTTGCTTGATAATATTATGGCAAATTATTCATAATGGCATACCGAAAGAGCTCCTACTAGTAAAAAAGTTAATTCGGTTGAAGAAATTTCTTCTTTAAGCGAAAAAGTTGATGCTCTTATGAAATTGGTTGCTACTAAAAGTGATCCTATTGATTTCAATGATATGCCTTTGTCTACTTTGATTGAGAAAAATAGTGATGCAGTAGATGTGAATTTTATCTCACGAAACCATTTCAATAAGAATGCTTATAGAGGTAATTTTAATCCTAGGCCTTTTTTCCTAGTAATTCCTCTAATAATTATGGTAATTCCTATGGAAATCCTTCTTTCAATAATAATAGGAACACCTCTGATCTTGAGAATAATATTAAATAATTTAGCAACACACAAAAAGTTTTCAATGCTACAATGGAAGAGAAGTTGAATAAGATTGATGATTTATCTAGAAGTGTTGATAGAATTTCTCATGATGTAGAAAATCTCAAGATGATTTTTTTGTGCATAAGGTGGAGGAATCAATTAAAGCTCTATATGTTTCTATGGATGAAAGTAAGAAAAGAAGCACTATGCTTAGAGGTAAAAGAGAATTTTTAGAAAAAGCGTTTTCTAGTGATTATTTTCATAAAAGCAATGAAGATCTTAAATGATGGGTGTTTCTTCTATTAATTCCGTGTTTAGTAAAATTAATATTGATGAAAAAGGCACTGGAGAAGAGTCAACTTTAGCTAGAAGGCATCTCGATAATTCGGAGGGTGAAAATCTCGTTGAGAAAATTGTTAAAAGTGGGTTTGAAGAGGTTAAGACTTTAACTAGTGATGTGCCCACTCTTTTGGATTACAAAGACTTTAATTATGATAGCTGCTCTTTGATTGATTGTATTTCTTTGTTGCAATCCATGATGAATTCACCCCATGCTTATGAACAAAATAAAGCTTTTACTAAACATATTGTTGATGCTATGATGAAAGCTTTAGAAGAAAAATTGGAATTAGAAGTTTCAATTCCTAGAAAATTACATGATGAATGGGAACCTACTATAAAAGTCAAGATTAAAAATTATGAGTGTTTTGCTTTGTGTGACTTGGGTGCTAGTGTTTCTACAATTCTGGAATCTTTATGTGATGTTCTTGGTCTTACCGATATTGAAGAGTGTTCCTTAAATTTGCACTTGGCGGATTCTACTATTAAAAAGCCTATGGGAAAAATTAATGATGTTCTTATTCTTGAAAATATGAATTATGTGCCCATAGATTTTATTGTTCTTTATATTGATTTCAATCCGTCTTGTCCAATTATTCTTGGTAGACCGTTTTTACGTACTATTGGTGCCATGATTGATTTTAAAGAAGGCAATATTAAGTTCCAATTTACACTAAGGAAGGGTATGGAACACTTCCCTAGAACAAGAATTAGGCCACCATATGAATCAATCATGAGGGCATCTTATGGATCTAGAACCAAAGTTGACAAAACTTAGATCCTTGCATTAAGCCTAGCTAGGGGCATGAAACAATAGCGCTTGCTGGGAGGCAACCCAATGAATAAAATTTAATTTTGTTTTTTGCTTGCTGTCCTTGAGTGTTAGCATAATTATGCTAATTTTATGATTGTGGTTTTTGTGTTTTAGTTAGTGTTCGTGCCAAGTAAAGCCTTTAGGATCTTCTTGGGTGATAGTTGTTTGATCTTGGTGAAAAACAGAAACTTTTGCGCTCACGAAAATAACTTTAATTTTTAACCAAAGCGTGATAAAATAACAATTCTTTTTGAAGAAGATTAATATACAAATTCCTCGGTCCTTCCTAATTTATCAGAATGTTTGGAGTTCTAGAAGTATTCCAAATACCCAGGTTGCTACAGACTGTTTTGTTTTTGACAGATTCTGTTTTTTTTGTGTTGTGTGCTTGTTTTTTATGATATTATGGTTTTCTCTGAAGATTTTTTGCCATACAAAAGTTGGAATACAGTAGATATAATGCAAGAGTAAAATATGAATTGGTTTGCAACAGCACTTATAGTAGTGATTTTTTTTCTTATACTAACGGATCTCACGAAGGTTTTGTTGAGTTTTGTGCGATTGAAGTTTTCAAGTTTTGGGTTATCTTACGATGGATGAAGGAATAAGAAGTAAGAAGAGCCTAAGCTTGGGGATTCCCATGGCATCCCAAGCTATTATCCAAAGAGAAGCAAGCAATTAAGCTTGGGGATGCCCCGAGTGGCATCCACTCTTTCTTCTAATGACCATCGGTATTTTACTCGAAGCTATATTTTTATTCATCGCATACTATGAGTTTTGCTTGGAGCGTCTTGTATGATATGAGTCTTTGCTTGCTTTGCTTGTTGTTTTAAGTCTTCAATCCTTGCTGGACACACCTATTTGAGAGAGTCAAATTTATGCCATGACTTGTTAGAGTTTCTCTCTATGCTTCACTTAAATCTTTATGAGCTATGGAATTGCTCTAGTGCTTCACTTATATCTTTTTGAGCACGGTGTGCTTTAGTATTTTTGAAGAAATGCTCTCTTGCTTCACTTAAATTAACTTTAGAGAAAGAAATTTTATGCTCATGATCTTCACTTATAATTGTTTGAGCTTATCAAAAGCAACACATGAAAAATTAGTTCCAAAGTGATAGATATCCAAGAAGGATATAATAAAAACTTTCATGAAGATCACTGGACAAAATAAACTTGATTCTTTGTAATAGCTTTGAGATATGATGATGTGATATGTGAGTCATGTTGATGAGTAATTATGCTTTAGTAAGAATATTAGTGTTAAGGTTTGTGATTCCCTATGCAAGCACAAAAGTCAATAGTCATGCAATGAAATTACATCCTACTTGTGGTGCATTATTCAATGTTAATTATGCTTAATGCTCGCTTATGAGATTATTCGTTTCTTGGTTGGTCTCTTCTCAATCTTTTGCTAGCCTTCATTTTGCACTAAGTATGATCACTACTTGGGCATCCAAAATCCTTTAAACCAGTTTTGCCACATGAGTCCACTATACCTACCTATATGCGGTATTCTTTCGCCGTTCTAAGCAAATTTGTATGTGTCAAATAATAAATTCCTTGGGAAGTGTTGGTATGAAGGGCACCCGTGGAAACAGTTAGCCATGGAAAGTGGAAGTATGGTGGAAAAAGGAATAAACTTTATTTTCTATTTGGGAACCGCCTATGATATATCTAGCTTGGAAAGTATTGGGATCTCTAAGTCGTTTTTGTTGGTGGGAAAAGTATGCCTCTCAAAATGTTTTTATCTCTCAATTTCCACTTTGAGCTCTGGCACCTCTACAAATCCCTACTTCCCTCTGTGAAGGGCCCTTCCTTTACTTTATGCAATTTTTTTAATTTGAGTCTCCATCTTCTCTTGTAAAGCACCAACTAGGGGGCACTATGATCGTACTTGATCATTGGGTGTAGCTAATAACCAAACGTGTTTCATGAATGGATTAATGATTGAGCATGATGGGCTAGGGATAACTTATTTTAGCGTTGATATTTTGAAAGACATGGTTGCTTGTTGATATGCTTGAGTATTTAAGTCTCATGTCAAGACGCGCCTTGACATGAATCATATAAAATTCTAAATGTCCATGCTATTAAGAAAATGAGATGACATGTTAGGCAACATTCCACATCAAAAATTCTATTTTTATCATTTACCTACTCAAGGACGAGCAGGAATTAAGCTTGGGGATGCTGATACGTCTCCAATGTATCTATAATTTTTTATTGTTCCATGCTGTTATAATATCATTCTTGAATATTTTATATTCATTTTATAGTTATTTTATATCATTTTTGGTACTAACCTATTGACATAGTGCCAAGTGCCAGTTGTTGTTTTTTGCATGTTTTTTACATCACAGGAAATCAATACAAAACGGAGTCCAAGCGCAGCGAAACTTTTTGTTTTTTTGGACCAGAAGGCATCCAATGGGCCGGAGAAGCGCCTCGGGGGTGCTCTAAGGGGAGCACAACCCACCAGGGCCTCCAAGTGCGCCCTGGTGGGTTGTGCCCACCTCGGGTGCCCCCTCGAACCGACTCTTTGCTTTATAAATACCCCAATATTCCAGAAACCCGAGGGGAGTCGACGAAAATCAATTCCAGCCGCCGCAGAGTCCAGAACAACCAGATCTAATCTAGACACCACCACGGAGGGGTTCATCATGCCCATTGGTGCCTCTCCGATGATGCGTGAGTAGTTCTTTGTAGACCTTCGGGTCCGTAGTTAGTATCTAGATGGCTTCTTCTCTCTCTTTTGATTCTCAATACAACGTCTCTTGGAGATCCATATGATGTAACTCTTTTGCGGTGTGTTTATTGGGATCCGATGAACTTTGAGTTTATGATCAGATCTATGTTTTTATCCATGAAAGTTATTTCAGTCTTCTTTACTCTCTTATATGCATGATTGCTTATAGCCTTATATTTCTTCTCCGATATTTGGGTTTTTTTTTGGCCAACTTGATCTATTTATCTTGCAATGGGAAGATGTGCTTTGTGATGGGTTCGATCTTACGGTGCTTGATCCCAGTGAAAGAAGGGGAACCGACACGTATGTATCGTTGCCATTAAGGATGATAAGATGGGGACTATTTCTACATAAATAGATCTTGTCTACATCATTTCATCGTTCTTATTGCATTACTCCATTTCTCCATGAACTTAATACACTAGATGCATGTTGGATAGCGGTCGATGTGTGGAGTAATAGTAGTAGATGCAGGCAGGAGTCGGTCAACTAATCTTGGACGTGATGCCTATATAATGATCACTGTCTGGATATCGTCATGATTATTTGAAGTTCTATCAATTTCCCAACAGTAATTCGTTTACCCACCGTTTGCTATTTTTCTCGAGAGAAGCAACTAGTGAAACCTACGACCCCCGAGTCTATTCCTTAATATATTTGCCTTTGTGATCTATTTTCCTTTGCTTTTATTTTCAGATCTATTAAACCCAAAAATAAAAAAATACCTTGCTGCAATTTATTTTATCCGAGATCTATTTATCCCATCTATCATATTTTTATCATAGCTGTTTACCAATTTTGGCGCCGTTACCCAAAAGGCATTGACAACCCCTTTAACACGCCGGGTTGCGAGTATTTGTTATTTGTGCGCAGGTGCTGTTTACGTAGTGTTGCTTGGTTCTCCTACTGGTCCGATAACCTTGATCTCATCACTGAGGGAAATACCTACCGTCGCTGTGCTGCATCATCCTTTCCTCTTTGGGGAAATACCGACGTAGTTCTAGCAGACATCAACTGGTGCTTCCTCCTGTAGATGTGGGTGTGGCTCACAGTGGCGAAACCCAGTCACCCTTGTCCAGACCAAGCTGGACGCGACACGCGGCCATGATGTTGGGGAGGGTACGCCCTTCCCAGGAGGCGTACCTCTCGTCGATGTTGTGTCGCGACAGCGATGGGTAGCGACCATTGTAGTGCTCAATGCGGGCGACGATCTCATTCACCAGGATCTCCGGCCACCGCAGGCTGCTGGGCGTGTAGCACTGCTTCGACCGCTCCGTCGGCGGCAGGCTTTGCCGAAAGTTGCATGTTGCACACGAATGACCGACATGCCGACGGTGGGGACAAGCTCCACTGGGAGCCCCACGATACTCAAGTTCCATTCGGCCGGCAGGCGTGTGTCCAGCGGCACCGTGATGCCGCAACGGATGAGGAGCGATGCCTCTTTGACCCAGCGGGAGAGCGACAGGCCAGGAATGACATACACATGATGTCATTCCCCGCTACTGTTTCCCGCCCCACCATGCTGGCTGGCCATTGTTGCGGCTACTAGAGGGGGAGGCGGCTAGGGTTTGGTGGAGGTGGCTAGGGTTTGGTAGAGGCGCACGATGGAGAAGGTTGTGGGGTGGCGAGGGGAGGGAAGGGGATTGGGACAAGAGTGGGTGCATGCCAATGCGCCCCGTGCGGCTACAAAATGCATTGATAGATGCCTGAAGAGAACGCTGGAGACGCGACTCCTCGCATGGGAAACCGCATAGTGCATACTACCCGTGTATGAAAGCGTGGATGTGACCGCGACGTTACTACTCATGCATGCAGGCACGCACATCGCCGATTGTGAGAGCGCCACCTGGCACGGTGTGCCCCACGCGTTAGTAACAGTGTCGGCTAACAGTCAACTCCCTTGACCAACAACAAACTCCTGTTTAGGCATTGGTGAGGGTGGGTGGCACAATGGAGGGGATAAGTGAGGAAAATAAGTTTGCTTGGGCAAAACCGAGGAGGATTAAGCAATGAGGGGCATAGAAATAGAAATCCCAAGATTATAATATATTTATCAATCAAGAAATGTCTTGATATATATAGGATGCGAATATCTATATCAAGGAGTGCCACGTTATAGATTTGATGATCCTAAATACGATAAAACAGATGACATTATATTATGAATAACGGGTCATTGGTCAAAGCAAGAGGTAGCTTTAAACCCACATAAAACAGACATAAAAAAATAAGTTCCACAAAAGGATCTGTATGTGACCGAACCATTGATGAAGACTATACTGTAAGCAAAAGCACGAGATAACATCAGATAGCCATTGGTGTTAAGGAGAGCATGCAACAAGATTATTGACTCTAGTGCAATTGAGAGTCTAATGGAAGTATGCCCTAGAGGCAATAATATTGCATTTCTGTGTTCATAATTTAGAGTTTATATTCTATGTTATAATGATATGTCTCCAATGTATCAATAATTTTTGATTGTTCCATGCTACTATATTATCTGTTTTGGATGTCTTATATGCATTAATATGCTACTTTTATATTATTTTTGGGACTAACTTAAACCCAGAGCCCAGTGCCAGTTTCTGTTTTTTCTCTTGTTTTTGAGTTTTACAAAAAAGGAATATCAAATGGAGTCCAAACAGAATAAAACTTTGTAGTGATTTTTCTTGGACCAGAAGAAACCCAGGAGACTTGGAGAGGAGGCTAGAAGACCTACGGGAGGCCACAAGCCCTAGGGGCGTGCCCCTAGGCTTGTGAGCCCCCCGTAGACCTCCTAACCCTAATCTTCGCTCCATAAATACACAAATATTCCCCCAACATGAAAAGCATCCACAAAAATACTTGTTTGCCGCTGCAAGCCTCTGTTACCATGAGATCCATCTTGGGGCCTTTTCCGGCACTTTGCCAGAGGGGGATTCGATTACGGAGGGCATCTACATCAACTCTATTGCCCTTCCAATGAAGCGTGAGTAGTTTACCACGGACCTACGGGTCCATAGCTAGTATCTAGATGGCTTCTTCTCTCTATATGGTCTTAAATACCATGTTCTCCTCGATGTTCTTGGAGTTCTATCCGATGTAATATTCTTTTGCGGTGTGTTTGTCGAGATCCGATGAATTGTGGATTTATGATCATATTATCTATGAATATTATTTGAGTCTTTTCCGAATTCTTATATGCCTGATCAAATATCTTTGTATTTCTCTTCGAATGATCAATTTGGTTTGACCAACTAGATTGGTTCTTCTTGCAGTGGGAGAGGTGCTTAGTTTTGGGTTCGATCTTGCGGTGTCCTCGCCAGTGACATAGTAGGGGTAGCGAGGCGTGCATTGTATTGTTTCCATCAAGGGTAAAAAGATGGGGTTTTCATCATATTGCTTGAGTTTATCCCTCTACATCATGTCATCTCACTTAAGGCATTACTCCGTTCTGAGAAACTTAATACTCTAGATGCATGCTGGATAGCTGTCGATGTGTGGAGTAATAGTAGTAGATGCAGGCAGGAGTCGGTCTACTTGACACGGACGTGATGCCTATATTCATGATCATTGCCTTGGATAACGTCATAACTATTTGCTTTTCTACCAATTGCTCGACAATACTTTGTTTACCCATCGTATTATTTTCTTTCAAGAGAGAAGCCTCTAGTGAAACCTATGCCCCCTGGGTCTATTTTCCATCATATATTTTCAGATCTATAAACCAAAATATCCAAAAATACTTTGCTGCAATTTATTTGTTTTTTACTTTGTTTTACGTTTCAGTAATCTTTTATATCTATCTCTATTAGATCTCATCCTTGCAAGTGACCGTGAAGGGATTGAAAACCCCTTTATCGCGTTGGGTGCAAGTGTTTGATTGTTTGTGCAGGTGCATATATTGGAAACTTGCGTGTACCTCCTACTGGATTGATACCTTGGTTCTCAAACTGAGGGAAATACTTATCTCTACTTTGCTGCATCACCCTTTCCTCTTCAAGGCAAAAATCAACGCAAGCTCAACAAGTAGTAGGAAGAATTTCTGGCGCCGTTGCCGGGGAGGTTCTACATCTAGCCTACCAAGTATCTATCATAAACTCTCTTCTCGTGCATTACATTATTTGCCATTTGCCTCTCGTTTTCCTCTCCCCCACTTCTAAAAGGTTTTCAAAAAATACAAAAATATTTGCCTTTTTATTCGCCTTTCTTTCGTTCGCTTTTTGTCCTTTTGCTACATTGGTTTCTTGCCATCATGTCTAAGTCTGGAGAGGCTACCATTGAAATTTTTGAGAATCTTGCTAGCATGAATCTTGAATAAAAACTTGGATCTTGTTCTTTAGGTCATGAAACTGAAACTCCCCCTAATTATAAGGCAAATCCTTTTCTTGTAGGAGATGGTAATATTATTGGAAAAAGTATTATTCAAGAATTCTTTGATTGTACGGGAACTTTACCGATTAATAAGAGATCTATCCTTCTTGATACAAATTTTTATGCGGATGCCATTGTCATTCTTATTGATAAACTGGAAATCAAATTTGTGCACACCCACCCCGCTTTGCAAAAGGTGTTTTATGAACTTCCCAATATTCATCATCCTAGGGCTAAAAGGATTGCCACCATCATCCTTATGCGAGAATTTGATTTTATAATACAAGAGGCTAGGGAAAATTTTCTTTTCTACAATAAAAATGTTGAACATCCTCCAATAGAAGAAATCCTCCATGATAAAGAAATTTTGCGTATCTTGGAATCTAGAGATTATCAGTCTTACAGTGACAATCTTAGGAGGAGAGTTGCCCACTCAGAAATTACTCAAACCTTTTACCTTGAGAATTATGATAAGTTTGACTGGATAACTAGGGGGATTTATGTAGGATTTAATGGTGATTGGTTGGAATAAATTACTAGGGAACCCATTAAGAATGATATTTGTATTTTATATGATGATATTTATGGTGATGATCCGGACTATGGATTTATGAATGTCAAAATCACTAATCAGAGCCCTTTTCATGAATTAGGTTCACCTACTAGAAGTGAAAGAAAATAAAATAGGTATTAGTTAAGAAAAGTTTTTGAAGAATTGATTAAGAAGGAGTTGCTTGACAATACCTAGATCTATGTTTTATGCCTAGCTATGGGCGTTAAACAATAGCGCTTGTTGGGAGGTAACCCAATTTTTATTTTTGTGTTTTTTGTTTTTGGTTCTATTTTTCAATAATTACACATTTTTTACTCTGTAGTAATTCTGTTTTTGTGTTTTAATTAGTGTTTGAGCCAAGCAAGACCTTTGGGATGGTTTATGGTGATAGTTGATTTGATCTTGCTGAAAAACAGAAACTTTTGTGCCCAGTAAAACAATTTTAAAAAAATAACAAAAGCATGATCTTGATTTAAATTTTTTACACAAGATTGATATAAAAATTTTCTAGATTTTCCTAATGTTTTAGAATTTTTGGAGTTACAGAAGTATACGAAGTTTTCAGATTACTGCAAACTGTTCTGTTTTTGACAGATTCTGTTTTCTATGTGTTGTTTGCTTATTTTGATGAATCTATGGGTAGTATCAGGGGGTATGAACCATGGAGAAGTTGGAATACAGTAGATTTTACACCAACATAGATAAAGAATGAGTTCACTACAGTACCAAAAGTGGTGATTTATTTTATTATACTAACGGATCTCATGAGTTTTCTCTTGAGTTGTGTGTTGTGAAGTTTTCAAGTTTTGGGTAAAGATTAGATGGACTATGGAATAAGGAGTGGCAAGAGCCTAATCTTGGGGATGCCCAAGCCACCCGAAGATAATATTCAAGGACAACCAAGCATCTAACATTGGGGATGCCCCGGATGGCATCCCCTCTTTCGTCTTTGTTCCATCGGTAAATTTACTTGAGGCCATATCTTTATTCACCACATGACATGTGTTTTGCTTGGAGCGTCTTGTATGATATGAGTCTTCGATTTTTAGTTTGCCGCAGTCATGCTTTCTGTACACACCTTTGAGAGGGACACACATGAATCGCGAATTTATTAGACTACTCTATGTGCTTCACTTATATCTTTTGAGCTAGGCAATTTTGCTCTAGTGCTTCACTTATATCTTTTTAGAGCACGGCGGTGGCTTTATTTTATAGAAATTGTTGAACTCTCATGCTTCACTTATAGTATTTTGAGAGTCTCTAAACAACATGGTAATTTGCTTAGGTTGTGAATTTAGTCCTAATATGATGGGCATCCAAGATGGATATAATAAAAACTTTCATATAAAGAGCATTGAATACTATGAGAAGTTTGATTCCTTATGATTGTTTTGAGATATAAAGGTGGTGATATTAGAGTCATGCTAGTGAGTAATTGTGGATTGGTAAAAATACTTGTGTTAAAGTTTGTGATTCCTGTGGCATGCACGTATGGTGAACCGTTATGTGATGAAGTCGGAGCATGCTTTATTTTTTGATTGCCATCCTTTGTGTGGAGGTTGGGAGCGCACGATGATTAATCCCTACCAACCTCTCCCCTAGGAGCATGCTTCTAGTACTTTGTTTCAATGACTAATAGATTTTTGCAATAAGTATGTGAGTTTTTTATGACTAATGTTGAGTCCATGGATTATACGCACTCTCACCCTTCCACCATTGCTAGCCTCTGTAGTATCGCGCAACTTTCGCCAGTGCATTAAACCCACCATTTACCCGTCCTCAAAACAGCCACGATACCTACCTATTATGGCATTTCCATAGCCATTCCGAGATATATTGCCATGCAACTTCCACCTCATGTATTTGTGGCAAGGCCATCGTTTATAATTTTTTATATGTTACTCTTTATCATCGCACATCCCGGTACACCGCCAGAGGCATTCATATAGAGTCATATTTTGTTCTAGTATCGATTTGTAATTCTTGATTTGTAAGTAATAAAAGTGTGATGATCATCATTATTAGAGCACTGTCCCATGTGAGGAAAGGATGATGGAAGTTATGATTCCCTCACAAGTTGGGATGAGTCACTGGACTTTATGAAAAATAAAAGAGGCCAAAGAAGCCCAAATAAAGGAAAAGACACCATAGCAGACCACAAAAAAAAGAGTTCCACACTTGTGCTTCAAAGTAGCACCATGTTCTTCATGATAGAGAGTCTCTATTTTGTCGCTTTCATATACTAGTGAGAATTTTTCATTATAGGACTTGGCTTGTATATTCCAATGATGGGCTTCTGCTACCTCTTGAGCATGCGTTGGTTTTCCCTAGAAGAGAAAAGGGTGATGCAGCAAAGCAGAATAAGTATTTCCCTTAGTTTTTGAGAACCAAGGTATCAATCCAGTAGGAGATTACACGCAAGTCACCTAGTACCTGCACAACCAACGGGATAAAGGGGTTAACAATTCCTTCAAGATCACTTACGAAAGTGAGATCTAATAAAGATAATAAGATAAATATTTTTAGTAGTTTGTTGTAAAGATTGCAAAATAGTTAACGAGATGCGATAATAAAAAGAGATGCAATATAATAAGGAAGAGACCCGGGGGCCATAGGTTTCACTATTGGCTTCTCTCATGATAGCAAGTATTACGGTGGGTGAACAAATTACTGCCGAGAAATTGATAGAAGAGCGCATAGTTATGAGAATATCTCGGCAATGATTATGAAATATAGGCATCACGTCCGTGTTAAGTAGACCGAAACAATTCTGCATCTACTACTATAACTCCACACATCGACCTCTATCCAGCATGCATCTAGAGTATTATGTTCATAAGAACAGAGTAACACATTAGGAAAGATGACATGATGTAGAGGGATAAACTCACGAAATATGATATAAACCCCATCTTTTTATCCTCGATGGCAGCAATACAATACGTGCCTTGCTGCCCCGATTGTCACTGGGAAAGGACACCGCAAGACTGAACCCGAAGCTAAGCACTTCTCCCATTGCAAGAAAGATCAATCAAGTAGGCCAAACTAAACCGATAATTCGAAGAGACTTGCAAAGTTATGAAATCATGCATATAAGAATTTAGAGAAGAACCAAATATTGTTCATAGATAAACTTGATCATAAATCCACAATTCTTCGGATCTCGGCAAACACACCGCAAAAAGTATTACATCGAATAGATCTCCAAGAACATCGAGGAGAACTTTGTATCGAGAACCAAAGAGAGAGAAGAAGCCATCTAGCTAATAACTATGGACCCGAAGGTCCGTGGTAAACTACTCACACATCATCGGAGAGGCTATGGTGTTGATGTAGAAGCCCTCCGTGATCGAATCCCCCTCTGGCAGATCGCCGGAAAAGGCCCCAGATGGGATCTCACGGGTACAGAAGGTTGCGGTGGTGGAAAAGTGGTTTCGTGGCTCCCCTAGATGTTTTTATGGTATAAGAGTATATATAGGTGAAAGAAGTACGTCGGTGGAGCTAAGAGGGGCCCATGAGGGCAGGTGGCGTGCCCTCCTGCCTCGTGGCCACCTCGTTGCGTCTCTAACTTCCACACCAAGTCTCCTGGATTGCGTTTATTCCAGGAAAGATCCTCGCGAAGGTTTCGTTCCATTTGGATTCCGTTTGATATTCATTTTCTGCGAAACACTGAAATAGGCAAAAAAACAGAAACTGGCAGTGTTCTCCGGTTAATAGGTTAGTCCCGAAAATAATGTAAAAGTGCATATTAAAGCCCATTAAACATCCAAAACAGATAGTGTAATAAAATGGAACAATAAAAAAGTATAGATACGTTGGAGACGTATCAGCATCCCCAAGCTTAATTCATGCTCGTCCTCGAGTAGGTAAATGATAAAAACGGAATTTTTGATGTGGAATGCTTCCTAACATAATTTTCAATGTAATTTTCTTTATTTTGGCATGAATATTCAGATCCGGAAGATTCAAAACAAAAGTTTAATATTGACATAAAAATAATAATACTTCAAGCATACTAACCAAGGAATTATGTCTTCTCAAAGTAACATAGCCAAAGAAAGCTCATCCCTACACAATCATATAGTTTGGCCATGCTTCATTTTCGTCACACAAAATGCTCCCATCATGCACAACCCTGATGACAAGCCAAGCAATTGTTTCATACTTTAGTATTCTCAAACTTTCTCAACTTTCACACAATACATGAGCGCAAGGCATGGACATAGCACTATAGGTGGAACAGAATATGATGATGGAGGTTGTGTGGAGAAGACAAAAAAGGAGAAAGTCTCACATCGACGCGGCTAGTCAACGGGCTATGGAGATTCCCATCAATTGATGTCAATGTGAGGAGTAGGGATTTCCCTGCAATGGATGCACTAGAGCTATAAATGTATGAAAGCTCAACAAAAGAAACTAAGTGGGTGTGCATCTAACGTGCTTGCTCACGAAGACCTAGGGCATTTTGAGGAAGCCCATTGTTGGAATATACAAGCCAAGTTCTATAATGAAAATTTCCACTAGTATACGAAAGTGACAAAATAAGAGACTCTATCATGAAGATCATGGTGCTACTTTGAAGCACAAGTGTGGAAAAACGATAGTAACATTGTCCCTTCTCTCTTTTTCTCTCATTTTTTGGCCCTTCTGTTTTTTGGCTTTTCTCTTTTTTTCCTCACACGAGACAATGCTCTAATAGTGATGATCATCACACTTCTATTTATTTACAACTCAAAAATTACAACTCGATACTAGAACAAAATATGACTCTATATGAATGTCTCCGGCAGTGTACCGGGATGTGCAATGATTCAAGAGTGACATGTATAAAAAATTATGAGCGGTGTGTAACACCCACGATGCGGCTATATCTCCCATGTGCCGGAGCACGACTTAGAGGCATAGCCGCATAGTAGGCATGTCGCAAGAGGGGTAATCTTTACTCATCCCATGTACTGAATAAGAAAGAGATAAAGAGTTGGCTTACAATCGCCACTTCACACAATACATAAATATAGCATTACATCATCTAGAATACAATCAAGGTCCGACTACGGAACCAAAATAAAGACAACCCAAAATGCATAAGATCCCCAATCGCCCCAACTGGGCTCCACTACTGATCGTCTAGAAAGGAAACATAGTAACGTCCTGAATCCTCGTCCAACTCCCACTTGAGTTCGGTCGCATCCCCTGTACTGAAATCATCGGCACCTGCATCTAGTTTTGGAAGTAATCTGTGAGTCACGGGGACTCAGCAATCTCACACCCTCGCGATCAAGACTATTTAAGCTTATGGGTAGGAAAAGGTAGTGAGGTGGAGCTGGAGCAAGCACTAGCATGTATGGTGGCTAACTTACGCAAATGAGAGCAAGAAGAGAAAGCAAAGCACGGTCGAGTACCTACAAAGATCAAGAAGTGATCCTAACCTACTTACGTTCAAGCATAACACGAGACCGTGTTCTCTTCCCGGACTCCGCCGAAAAGAGACCATCACGGCTACACACGCTGTTGATTCTTTTTAATTAAGTTAAGTGTCAGGTTTTTTACAACCGGATATTAACAAATTCCCATCTTCCCATAACCGCGAGCATGGTTTTCGAAAGTTCAAAACCCTGCAGGGGTGTCCCAACTTAGCCCATCACACGCTCTCACGGTCAACGAAGGATATTCCTTGTCCCAGGACGACCCGATCAGACTCGGAATCCCGGTTACAAGACATCTCGGCAATGGTAAAACAAGACCAGCAAAGCCACCAGCTCCACATATCTCATTCTCAGGGCACACCGGATAGGCAATCCGTACAACTAAAACCAACCCTCAAGTGTCCCCGAAGTGGCGCTGCAAGGGGCTCTAGTTTGGACCAACACTCAGAGGAGCACTGGCCCGAGGGGTTAAAATAAAGATGACCCTTGAGTCCACGGAACCCAAGGGAAAAAGGCTTAGGTGGCAAATGGTAAAACCAAGGTTGGGCCTTGCTAGAGGAGTTTTATTCAAGGCGAACTGTCAAGGGGTTCCCATTATAACCCAACTGCGTAAGGAACACAAAATCAAGGAACATAACACCTGTATGACGGAAACTAGGGCGACAAGAGTGGAACAAAACACCAGGCATAAGGCCGAGCCTTCCACCCTTTACCAAGTATACATATGCATTAAAGTAAACAAGATATAATAATGATATCCCAACAATAATCATGTTCCAACAAGGAACAAACTCCATCTTCACATGCAACTAGCAACGCTATAAGAGGGCTGAGCAAAGCGGTAACATAGCCAAACAATGGTTTGCTAGGTCAAGGTGGGTTAGAGGTTTGACATGGCAATATGGGAGGCATGATAAAGAATGTGGTAGGCATCGCGGCGTAGCAATAGAGAAAGCAACTAGCAAGCAAAAATAGAAGTGATTTCGAGGGTATGGTCATCTTGCCTGCAAAGTTCTCCGAGTTGACATAAGCTTGATCCTCGTAAGCGTACTCAACGGGTTCCTCGATCACGCAATCGTCTCCCGGCTCTACCCAAAGAAAGAACACAAGCGAAGGAAACCACAATCAACCATGGTGCAATGCGCAAGCAACATGATGCAAAACATGGCATGATATGCGGGATGTGATATGCAATGCATATGCGTGCTTCGGAAGGGAAAGATTGAATCAGGCCTCAACTTGGCAAACCAAGTGCACCTCTAGAAAGATGAGTTGATTTCGATCGAAATCGATATAAAGATCACCGGAATCGGATGCACGGTTTGCAAATGGCAAGCAAAATAATAATGGCACAATTCTGCGATTAACAGCACGATGCCATCTAGAATGCAACAATAAACTAAGCTACTGCACTCCAACATAGCAAAAAGCAATTGGCAGAGATCTACTCAAGATGCTTGAAAAAATATGAACAATGAGCTACGGCTAAATCACACAAGAGCAGGTTCAAACAAGCATGGCAAAAGTGCAAAAGATATCAGCTTCACAGACTTAGTGAAAATAACAACATGCCAGGAATTAACATCAGGAAGCAATGTTTAGAGCAAAATAACAACATGCTACAGGAATAGAACATAGCAAACAAAAGCATGGTATGAATCTACTCAAAGCATATAACAAAAGTCCCTTACTGGCCATAAGCCAAAAAGGACCAGAAGATATGATGGCTCCCATGTAAACATAACAAGTTTCGTTAACAGATTCAGACTTAGCAGAAAACTGGACATGGCAAAAACAGAATTATGAAGGCATGTTTGCGAGCTCGATTCACTCATCACAAGGCATTGCATGATAAGATAAGCATACTACCAGAAATAAGACATGTTCATGAAGCCAAACAAAGCAAGATCAAGTTAATATCATGCATGGATCAACTACAACAACCTTGCACTAAAAAAAACACTTCCATGATGATACGTGTTTGTCATAGTAGGTCGCTTTTTTGTCATGCATGTACATCCATGACAAATTTATGACAGAATCAAGATAGTCATACCTGTGCTGTCGTAGAAGTGTTCCATGACATTACCAAAATTATCATCACGAAAGTGTCCACTTCCATGATGATAAATCGTGCGTCACAGAAGTGCTTTCGTCAAGGGTGACCGACACGTGGCATCCACCGTAACGGAACGCCGTTAAGCTATCGGGTCGGGTTTTGGATCCGATAACCCGTTAACAGCCCCGACCAATGGGAAATTTCCACGTGTAAAATTCTTATTGGCCGGACGAAACACGTGTCAGCTCGTTAGCGGGTCAGATAGGCACCTATGATACGTCGACACGTGGCACGGCCCAACAGTGGCCCATTCCTGTGAAAAGGCCGACCCATTTGACTTGGTCAAAAGCTGGCGGGCCGACCCATGGAAAGCCTGTTAATGGCCTGTTCACATATAGCCCATTTACAGCCCGCTAACCCAAGGCCCGTTACGCCCTATCTGAATTAGGCCCAGTAGCGTCATCTGGGCCGTCCACTATGATTCCATCCCGTTTTCACTTCTAGCCCATGTATAGCCCATGACGTCTTTCGGCCCATATGAGGCCCTTTGTAACTCTTGGCCCATTAGCAGCCCGTGCTAAAACTGGCCCGTAATGAACAGTGTATTACTTTACACCCATTAACGGCCCGTGGTGAAACTAGCCCGTAATGAACAGTGTATCACTTTATACCCATTAACGGCCCGGTATTTTGTTGGGGCGTTTCCAGCCCAAGTTAACTTTCGGCCTTCTGAGGGCCCATTTATTCTTGGGCTCATTTGCAACATTCGGTTACTTACGGCCCGTTACTGTCATTTTCTGCTTGTGGGCCAAATTCAACCTGTTGTTACAGTCAGCCCGTTTGTGGACCGTTAGTCTGTTGGGCCATTTTCATAGCATCACCAAATACGGCCTATTAGCAGCCCGTTATGGTCAGCCCATAAAACGTACAATTTCTATTAAAGGCCCGTCTACGGCCCATTAAAGGCCCGTACAAGACCCATAAATGTGCCAGCGGCCCATGGATCCTACGAGACGTACAAGGCCCATGGATCCTACGAGATGTAGAAGGCCCATGGAACCTACGAGACGTAGAAGGCCCATGGATCCTACGAGACGTAGCAGGCCCATGGATCCGACGGCCCATGAAGGGCCATGGTTGGGCGAATTGGCCCCCATTTGAACGATATAGCATATTCAAAGAATTATCCTACTCAATACTATCACCTCTAAAAAGACTACACTATTACAACAAAGAGATCAAGGCATCGAAAGGTAGAATAATCCTACACTATACAATAAAGAAATTACAGCCGATTATACCCACTAGGCATTATGGTTCGGCACAGGTGATAATAAAGATACACAAACAGCAAATTACATACACTGGGCAAATACAGCTCATACATCATGGACGCGCATCAACTTAACTCCGTTTGAACTATAATCTCTTCAGAAAATAGGATTGGCCGGATTCAGATAGCACAAATTTCAGTCTGCAAAATCTCCAATTCCTTCATGGTTACCTCAGTGTCTTGTTTCATTTTTTGACTCCTGCATCTAATACCTGCATGTCCAGTCTCAACTTGTTGATTATACGTTGACAATCATCTACACGTTGTCTTGCCACCTCTAGTTGATGCTCAAGAACATCAGCAAATTCCAATTCCAATCCATAATCATTCAGTAACGGCCATGCCGCACTGCTCGCAGATCTTTGTGTTGATGTCACTTCATCCTGAAATGTTTCTGTAAGTACACATGACTAGGGCAAAAATATAGTTACAACAGTGAAGCGAACAAGACACTATTTTGTACTACATGGCAAAACAGGACTAACAATAATGTTACATGTCACTTTAAAAAAATGTTACACGTCATGAAGCATAAGCAGGTGATATTTTAAAAATTATAAAAAAGATAGTCTGTGCAGCCTGCATACAGAAATCCATCTTAGCTCACCAGAGGAGCATGATGTTTGGGCCCAATCAAAAACACAGACAAGTTACAAATTTAGACAACACGTTGCGTATAAGTAAGCAAGCAGTTGGCTATTCTGTGCCTCAATTAAAGTCTTAGGGAGCATAATGAATAGCAGAGGGTTTTATACAAACATACTACAGCAGGCAAAACTATGCAATCATTAGCGTAGTATAAACTAGATTGTGAGCCTCATGCAATAATAGTTGGTTAATAGACTTCAAAGCTTCAGGCACACTTTGGCAGAGTAATTAAATGGTAAGGCCTTCAGGCACACTTTGCACATGAACGTCAGGCATGATTATTTGGGCATCTCATTAACTGAGGACAAATAAAGAAATTGAAAAGAGAAAATTAACTATGCCTGAAACAAACAAGGAATTGAACTGTTGAGTTGCATACAGTGACTTACCTTAGCAGGTTGAAGAGGCTCAGTGCAGCTCCTACTTCTTTTGCAAGGCTCCTTCCTAACATCTTGTACTTGGAAATCCTCAATCTTATCTTCATTGCACCCCCTCTGCAAGGTGACACAAACTAGTTACTCGTCTCCTTGGAAGATAAATATGCATACTTTCCAGTCTGTGAACACAAAAGAATGAGATTATAACAAAACAACACCACATAATGAAACATGACGCATCTCTTGCACTTGCACACAATGAAATGAGCATTTACTATGTCTGCACTATGTAAAAACTAGGCATACCTTC
>NW_024119237.1:0-8638 GCF_003073215.2 Triticum urartu
GCAATCTTTACTTTCAATCTATATCATAAAAATAGCAAAAATATTTATCTTTTTATTATTATCTCTATCAGATCTCACTCTTGCAAGTGGCCGTGAAGGGATTGAAAACCCTTTATCATGTTGGTTGTGAGGTTCTTATTTGTTTGTGTACGTACGAGCTGACTCGCGTGTGGTCTCCTACTGCATTGATACCTTGGTTCTCAAAAACTGAGGGGAATACTTACGCTGCTTTACTGCATCACCCTTTTCTCTTCAAGGGAAAACCAACGCAGTGCTCAAGAGGTAGCAAGAAGGATTTCTGGCACCGTTGCCGGGGAGGTCTACGCCAAGTCAAGACATACCAAGTACCCATCACAACTCTTATCCTTCGCATTACATTATTTTCCATTTGCCTCTCGTTTTTTTCTCCCCCACTTCACCCTTGCCGTTTTATTCGCCCTCTCTTCTCGATTGCCCTTCTCTTTCCCAATTTGCCTCTTTTGCCTGTTTCTTGTTTACTTGTGTTGCTTGCTTATCGTGATGGCTCAAGACAATACTAAATTGTGTGACTTTGCCAATACCAGCAACCGATTGCGCCTCTTACCGATGCTGAATCTTGTGAAATCAATACTGCCTTGCTGAATCTTTTCATGAAAGATCTGTTTTCTGGCCTTCCTAGTGAAGATGCCGCTACCCATCTAACCAACTTTGTTGATTTGTGTGATATGCAAAAGAAGAAAGATGTGGATAATGATATTGTTAAACTTAAGCTATTTCCGTTTTCTCTTAGAGATCGTGCTAAAGCTTGGTTTTCGTCTTTGCCTAAAAATAGTATTAATTCATGGAATAAGTGCAAAGATGCTTTTATCTCTAAGTATTTTCCTCCCGCTAAGATCATCTCCCTTAGAAACGATATTATGAATTTTAAGCAACTTGATCATGAACATGTTGCACAATCTTGGGAGAGGATGAAATTAATGATACATAATTGCCCTACACATGGTTTGAATCTTTGGATGATTATACAAAAAATTTATGCCGGATTGAATTTTGCTTCTAGAAATCTTTGAGATTCGGCTGTGGGAGGCACTTTTGTGGAAATCACTTTAACAGAAGCTACCAAACTCCTAGATAATATTATGGTTAATTATTCTCAATGGCACTGTGGGAGTCTTGGATTAGGAGGTCTCCGGAGAGCCGGACTATCTCCATTGGCCGGACTGTTTGACTATGAAGATACAAGATTGAAGACTTCGTCTCGTGTCCGGATGGGACTCTACTTGGCGTGGAAGGCAAGCTAGGCAATACGTATATAGATATCTCCTCTTTTTGTAACCGACCTTGTGTAACCCTAAACCTCTCCAATGTCTATATAAACCGGAGGGCTTTAGTCTGTAGGACAAGAATCACAACATACAATCATACCGTAGGATAGCTTCTAGGGTTTAGCCTCTCTGATCTCATGGTAGATCTACTCTTGTACTACCCATATCATCAATATTAATCAAGCAGGACGTAGGGTTTTACCTCCATCAAGAGGGCCCGAACCTGGGTAAAACTTCATGTCCCTTGCCTCCTGTTTCCATCCGGCCTAGACGCACAGTTCGGGACCCCCTACCCGAGATCCGCCAGTTTTGACACTGACATTGGTGCTTTCATTGAGAGTTCCTCTGTGTCGTCACTGTTAGGCTTGATGGCTCCTACTATCATCGATAGCGATGCGATCCAGGGTGAGACTTTTCTCCCCGAACAGATCTCCCTATTCGGCGGCTTTGCACTGCGGGCTAATTCGCTTGGCCAGCTGGAGCAGATTGAAAGCTACGCCCCTAACCATCAGGTCAGATTTGGAAGTTTGAATTACACGGCCAACATACGTGGGGACTTGATCTTTGACGGATTCGAGCCACAGCCGGGCGCGCCGCACTGTCGCGATGGGTATGACCTAGCTCTGCCGCCAAACAGTACCCCAGAGGCCGTGCCCACATCAGCTCCGACCCTTAGCTCGGAGCCAACTGCGCCAAACGGGCGGTTAGACACTGCCTCAGGGGTTTCAGTCTCAACGGTGATCGAGCCGAATACCAGCATAAATCTCCGCACAGCCCGTGACTGCAAGGTACCGGACTCTCCTCTGGACCATGAACCATCCGCGCCCCTGCCAATCGAATCCGACTGGGCGCCGATCATGGAATTCACTGCTGCGGATATCTTTCAGCACTCGCCCTTCGACGACATCCTGAATTCACTAAGGTCTGTCTCTTTGTCAGGAGAGCCCTGGCCGGATTATTGCCAACAGCATTGGGATACGGACGACGAAGAAATTCGACGCCCACCCACCACCCACTTTGTAGCCACTTTCGATGATTTAACTGACATGCTCGACTTCGACTCCGCTGACATCGACGGTATGGACAACGATGCTGGAGGCGAAGATGAACCACCACCCACAGGGCGCTGGACGTCCACTTCATCATATGATGTATGCATGGTGGACACACCAAAAGACGATGACGAGGAACGGAAGGACGCACCGAAGGCTTCTTCCCTCGAGAAGCAGTCAAAGCGGCGGCACAAGCGCCGCCCCAAATCCCACCTCACCAAAAATAACGATCACACAGAACCAGCATTGGAGCAGGGCGAATCACTGCCGGACCATGGCAATACGGAGAATCAAACCGAACAAACCAATTCTGTCAAAGATAATAGTTCGGACGAGACAACACCGGACAAGCACCCGGAGCAGCAGAATGCCCGTCAAAGGCTTATTGCCACCGCGAGGAGCCTAAAAAAGCAGAAGCAAAGGCTCAAGGCTGCGCAGGACACACTCCAAATCAGATGGAGTAAAATACTCAACACAGCAGCAAGGTACGGTGGCAATCGCCCCACCAAGAGCTACCCAAAGCGGAAGTTGCTACCTGAATTCGATGAGGAGGATTCAGACCCCTCACAACCACAAATCAAAACAGCCACCTGGTCGGATAGACGACCTCACGGCCAACATAGAGCGGCAAATAATGCCACTCATAAGACAATACGCGATTCACGCGGGGGCTTGCACCAAAAGGCCAGCACAACCAGATCCATCTACGGACCACGCAAGCACTCCCCAGCATACGATATAAAATCCGAACAACGCGGTGCACCCAGATACAGGGGTGCCGCACACCCCCTATGTTTCACCGATGAGGTGCTGGATCTTGAATTTCCAGAGGGATTCAAACCTGTAAACATAGAGGCATACGACGGAACAACAGACCCTGGGGTCTGGATTGAGGACTATATCCTCCACATCCACATGGCTCGAGGAGATGATCTCCACGCCATCAAATACTTACCACTCAAAATCAAGGGGCCAGCCCGTCACTAGCTCAAAGGCCTCCCCGAAAACTCCATTGGAGGCTGGGCAGAGCTGGAAGATGCTTTTCGGGCAAACTTTCAAGGGACTTATGTCCGACCTCTAGACGCGGATGATTTGAGTCATATAACTCAACAGCCCGGAGAGTCAGCCCGAAAGCTTTGGAACATGTTTCTTACTAAAAAGAACCAAATTGTCGACTGTCCGAACACCGAAGCCTTGGCAGCTTTTAAGCACGGCGTCCGTGACGAATGGCTTGCCCAACACCTCGGCCAAGAAAAGCCGAGAATGATGGCAGCATTAACAAGCCTCATGACCCGCTTTTGCGCGGGTGAGGACAGCTGGCTAGCCAGATGCAGCACCAGCGACCCCAGTACATCCGAAGTTAGAGATGGATACGGGAAATCACGGCGCAACAGCAATAACAAACGCCGGAACAAAGGAGACAGCACGAAGAACATGGCAGTAAACGCTGGATTCAAAAGCTCTCAGCCAGGTTAGAAGCCGCCCTCTAAAGGCGCCAGAGACGAACTGTCCAGCCTGAATAAAATTCTGGACCAAATATGTCAGGTCCATAGCACCCCGGGCAACCCAGCCAATCATACCCATAGAGAATGTTGGGTCTTCAAGCAGTCCGACAAGCTCAACGCCGTACACAAGGGGGAGGATACACCAAGCGAAGATGAGGATGAGCCTCTCAAGCAAGACACTAGGGAACAAAAGAAATTTCCACCAGAGGTCAAAACAGTAAACGTGTTACACGTGATCAATGGAAGAAACAAAACGACACTCCTAGAAAAGTATGCCCGAAGGCCTATCACCGCGGAGTCCTGCCACTGGTCGTCTCAACTGATCACTTTCGACCATCATGATTACTCAGCAAGTATCCGGCGTGCAGGAGGGCTGCCCTGGTATTAGACCCAATAATTGACGGATACCGCCTCGCACGAGTCCTGATGGACGGGGGCAGGAGCCTCAAACTGATATACCAAGATACAATCCGCGAAATGGGGATAGACCCAACAAAAATTCGCCATAGCAATATTACCTTTAAAGGAGTAACGCCAGGCCCAGGGGCTCACTGCACGGGCTCCTTGCTACTAAAAGTTATATTCGGCCTCCCCGATAACATTCATAGCGAACATCTAACCTTCCACATCGCTCCGTTCCAAAGTGGCTATCAAGCACTACTCGGACGCGAAGCTTTCGCTCACTTTAATGCAATACCACACTACGCTTCCCTCACACTCAAGATGCCCGGTCCATGTGGCATCATTACAGTGAACGGAAATGTTAAGCAATTCCTGCGGGCCGAAGAGCGTGCGGCTGCCTTGACAGCCGCACACTAAAAATGGCCTCACCAACTAACATATTTAGCAGGTCGTCACGACCTCGGACACGGTTAGACGAGTCCGGTGCAGCTATAGGCAATTTATACCGGATCAATGATCACACCCCTATTACAATACAAGGGGCTCAATGCGCGCAGACAAGTGGCAATTCTTACTCACTTTGAATTATACATGGTTTATTTAAAAACAACTTTTTTGCACGACAACTTTTTTTTACCTAAGCTCCTCTCTTCTACAGATAATCATCGTGTTACACCCGTCCAGGATACGGCACAACGGAGACACAGGCGCAGACGTGCAGCAGGGACCCGCTCCAAGGATTCTTTTTAGATTAAGACCGTGCGTAAACCTTTTTTACTACCTCTTGTTGATACATATCCACCGAATTCTCAGCACCATTGAGAAGGATGCTGATGTCTTGTCATGTGGCCACGTCAGAATAATGCACGTACCTGGACACAAGGGGCTTCTTATAAGCGGCACTATTTCGGCTCGGTTTATACCATAAAGACCGAATACCTTAGGGAGTGTTCGGCGTCACGAGTTCGGCCTTATATGCATCAGCTCCGAATCATTGTCTTTGGTCAAATGTTGGGTTTGCCCGGCTCATGTGTTTTGGTGCCTTACGTTCCGCTTTACCGGCTAAGGTAGCACCAGGAGAACTACTACGATTGTGCCCTGGTTCATCCGGACGAGCGCCTCAGTAGAGAAAGCCGAAAACTGACTATCATGATATAGCGTGAGACTGGTCAACCACTCGATGACCTATCGGAATGTTAGAATTCCTCCGCCTTAACGAAGGGCCGTTTTCCGGCCAGGCATATACGCACCCCTCGATCGGGAGAGTGCGGAGCCACTAGGGGCTATCTAGTAGCCCCACTGTCAAACAACTATGGCTAAGTGAAAGTGTTCAAGCATTATAGTCTGGTTGCCTCGCTCGCTGCGCTATCACCTCCTTATCAGGACCAAGACGTTTGGTTAAGTGTGAACATGCGTTTTTTGCGAGCACCTCCGCATTATATGCGTGGGGGTTGACGCCGACGGCTGCAATCTTTCAGGTTATACATATGTATACATAAACGGCCGCACATGAGCCATCATACTACTTTCAGGCAAAAGTATAAACACAGCCTTATAAAAACTTCATAAAAGCATTATGTTTACAACGAGAATACATATCACTCAAACATAATATTTTTCGAGCACTGGGCCTCTATCAAACAAGCACCCTCGAGAACTTCCTCGAAATAGTGTTCGGCAGCCACACGGCCTATGGCCAAACCCTGCGCCACAACAGTAGTAGCGTCCATCTCTGCCCAGTATGCTTTAACACGGGCAAGAGCCATCCGCGAGCCTTCTATGCACGCCAACCTCTTCATCGCATTAATGCGCGGCACCGCATCAAGGAGCTGCTGCACTTAGCTGAAATAGCTGTTCGGCTTAGGCCCTTCCGGCCATAATTGATCCACAACAGACCTCATGGCGAGTCCGGACAACCTATTCAGTTCGGCCCATTCGGCTAGCTGGTCAGTCAATGAAAGCGGACGCTATGGAACGTGAAATTGCGTCCAGAACAGCTTGTCCACTTCACGATCTGTCTGACCTTGGAAGTACTTTGCCGCATCGGCAGCGCTCGCCGCCAAATCCATATACGCATCTGTCGAGCTCCACAGCCGATCCAGAGGGGCATACCATGGATCTCCTAAGTTCCTCCGTAACATGAAGGGTTTTCCAGCCGCAATATCCCCGGCTTCCCGCAGCTCCTCCTTCTTCGCTCTCATAGCAGAATGGGTGTCTTTGTCTGCCGCTGCGGCCTTCTCAAGGTCCGTTGCCTTCGCTTGGTTCTCTTTCTCAAGGACCCGGCAACGATCGGCAGTGTCTTTCAATTCTACGGCCATCTTAGCCACCTTCTCTTGGCTCTCACAATGTGCGGCCTTCTCGGCTTTCAACTCTTCGGCCGCCTTCAAAGCAGACGCATTACTACTCCTCGCTTGTTCCTTGGCTCGGGCAAGTTCCGCCCGTAAGGCTTCCATGGTGGCAGCCCCATCTGCAGTCACAACATATTAAAGATACTGGCAATATGCTGCTCTTACTATGTGGCATTCACCGAATAATAACACTTACCCTATGCCTCGTCAAGCCTCTTGTTAACAAGCTCGATGTCGGCGTCTGCCGCATCCAGTTGCCCTTTTAATTGGGCAAACTCCCTAGTCCAGCTAGCCACCGGAGCTCCCACCACCTGCACATAAAAGCAGATTGGTTATTGCCTGGGAATTTGATCCTCTGTTCACTGCTGTTCTCGACGACAACCAGAGTCTCAGGGGCTACTATAACATGTGCAGTACTATCACATATTATTTCACATACCTCAAAGCCTGTCAATACACTCATAAAGGCTTCATGTAATCCGCTTTCAGCGGACGAGATTCTCTCCATCACCGTACCCATCAGCGTACGGTGCTCTTCTGAGATGGCCGCTCGCCCCACCAACTGCCTCAGAATGTCCGACCGCACACTAGACGGTGCCGGACTCTTTCGTATGCTCTCTTCGGGAGCCGGACACTGGGGACTTCTGGGGTCTACGGGACTATCTTCTGGCCTCACCAGATCCGGAGAGGCCCTCCGCGACGACACTTCGGGGTCGCCCGCTTCTGGAGCGGAGGAGTCCGGGGGAGGCGTTTCTGGCAGATCCCCTCGCGGACTTTGTGTGGCAAAAGCACCCCCCGAGGCAGGACCCTCTATGGGAGACTTCTTCTCCCGTTTGGAGGCTTTGGCTTCCGGATCCTCGGAAGCAGTCCTTTTCCTCCCCCGGTTGTCCTCCTTCGTGGAAACGCTCGTTCCCTTGGTCGGAGTGGGTAGCGATGGGGGCCCGCGTTCGCCCGTATTATCCCCCTCGGTATCTTTCTTCAAGGGTTCCGGGCAAGGTGCGACCTCGAGCATCTTCTCCAATACTGGATTTTCCAAACCATCAGGGAGGGGGGCCGAACAGCCAATCATCTTCGCCTTCGTTATCCAGTCCTGGTCAAAAAGCGAACTCTCAAAAATAACCTTGAATAAAAGACAGTGTGTTCGGCTAGAGGATTTCTTACTTGTTCGGCGACGCGATTACTGCTCAGGCCCACATCCTCGGTGATATCCGGACACTCCACTTGAGGTCCGAAGAATGACTTGTACATCTCCTTGTGTGTCAGGCCGAGGAAACTTTGAATGGCACATGGTCCCTCTGGGTTGAACTCCCACAAGCGCAGGGGCCGGCGTTTGCAAGGCTGGACTTGACGAACCAGCATAACTTGTATTACCACAACCAAATTAAAATCTCCCTCGAAGAGATCTTTGATGCGGCTTTGCAGTATAGGCACGTCCTTGGCAGGACTCCAGCCCAGGCCCCACTTGGCACATTTGGGAGCCGTGACGTAGAACCACTCCCGTTGCCATAATTCGGATACCTCTGTAAAGGAACCTTTCGGCCATGGAGCTCCTGCCATCTTGCCTATTGATGCACATCCGCACGCTGCATGCTGCCCCTCGATCACCTTCGGTTGTACTTCAAAGGTCTTGAGCCACAGGCCGAAGTGAGGGGTCACACGGAGGAAGGCCTCACACACGACAATAAATGTCGTGATGTGGAGAAAGGAGTCCGCAGCTAGGTCGTGGAAATCTAGCCCGTAATAGAACATCAAGCCCCTGACGAAGGGATCCAGAGTGAGGCCTAGACCTCGGAGGAAGTGGGAGACAAACACAACGATCTCATTGGGTTCGGGAGTAGGGACGACCTGCCCTCGGGCAGGCAGCCGATGCGAAACCTCGGCGGTCAGGTATCTGGCCTCCCTCAACTTCTTAATGTCCTCTTCCTTCACAGAGGAGGGCATCCATCGGCCTTGAAGGCTGGATCCGGACATGATTGAAGATCCGGAGCACCTAACCTGGGCTTTGGGTGTTAGAACTCGACGCGGGG
>NW_024119238.1:0-12140 GCF_003073215.2 Triticum urartu
CGCCGAGGCTGGCCGCCACGGCGAGCCCGGAGGGACCGGCGCCGACGATGATTGGGCCGTCCACCGACACACGACGAGGGGGGCTGAGGCTTTGCATGCGAAGCACCATGGCTGCTTCCTCGCTTCCTGGCCGGGTTGCCAAGTGATCACTAGAGTGAGCTTAATTTGCTGGGCTTGCTCAAGCAGCTTGCTGAATGCTGATGAACAAGTACTATGGCTTTTAAATATAGGAGGAGAAGGCTGAGTGGAAGTTTGGTGGAGAGATGCGATTCGCGACGGCGGCACCTCAAATTTAAAATGTTCCCAAAAGCACAAATCTTAATGCATAAAGCCCATGCAAAGCTGCGGCTAATTTACTAATAGTAAAGTGGATCTGATAATTAGCGGCTAAGGCTTCTGTCTAACTTCATTCCAATTCAATGTGTGAAGAAAGCTTAAGGATCTAAACGATCTTACAAAAGTTTACACAGGGAGTATTAGAGAAAAAGGACTAGGCGCCTAATGCATGATAATGGCTTTTTCCAGTTTCTAACAGAGTGTCAAACCTCCTTGTGCCTACACTGAAATTCCACTTGCTCTTACTTTTCTTATTATATAAAAATTGACCTTTCTGGCTTTCTGCGCAACCATGCATCAATCAAAATACAAAAAGTGGAACAGAAAGAGAGATATCGCTGTAGACGCGTCATTGATTGGGTCCAATCTTTCATCGATGCAACATCAATCTTAAAAGAATTATTGATTAAAACTTTCGGTTATGCAAATGGTGCGAGCAACATAAAGATAGGGCAAAGACAACTGACAAGATGCTAGCGCCCAGATAAGCAAAACACGCAAAACACCGACGGTTCTACCTGGCAAGAAAAGAATGCTACTTATTTTTAAGTAGTAGATATTCAAGACCGGCTAAAAAAATAAATGAGTTCCCTAGGATGTCGTATATAGCTCGACTGAAAAATGATTTGATCTTAATTGAGCCAACACTAACTCGCTCGGTTTTTAGCCCGATAGCTCAAAATAATATAATCATGTATAATGACTATTATTAATTAAGATAAAATAATAATAATTTGTTACTTTATATATTATGTATAGGAGTTATCTCCTAAGAGCAAAGCATCAACATCATACGTGATGAGTCCCTAAGCTACATAATACTTGAACCATACCATTTCCGGTGAAAGCACATATATGCACCTTCGTTTTCTTTCCTCCACATTGAAGAAACTAATATTTATCGTCATTCGGATTGGAATAATATTGGATAGGGTTTTCTTATGATGATATTGTGGTCTAATGTAAGGATCCCCAAATTAATAAAAACCTACTTAGAATTAATTCCGCATAATTTTCTTGGCATGCCATCATATTTGCACTAAAAAACTGCTTGGAAATAAAAAAATGTGCATTTACATTATTACTGTATAAGACAATTAGAGCTTACACATAGCAATCCTATTTTGTGTGTATCCAATTGTCTTGAACATTTATGGTGATTAATTATAGTGCTAATACACACCCTTGGATATTTCCATAATTTTCTTATAATTATTTGGACTCCATTCGGATTTAAAATGGTTTTAAATACCATTTATAAATTAATGGATGAAGCAAAGTTCTTCCAAAAATTACGGAACTTATTTTACTGATTCCATTTCTCATGTTTCACCTCTCTGAATTTATATAGAATATTTCTATGACTATTTAATTCCTTCAGAAATTATGAGTTTAGGGATATGATTAATCTACAAATTAAAATGACATTTTTTATGTACTTCCAGAATTAGTACCCTTATAGTTCAAAGTACAGAGGCTTACACTTCTAAGCGTGTCTACTTCCAAAATAAATATAGTTTTATTTGAAAGTACATGTGCCGCACTTTTAAAATACATATGTACTCTACTCAATAAATAAATAAATATGTACTGTACATCTAAAACTAATATGCTTGTACTTAGAGGTACTTGTACTTGTACATGACCACAGTTTTTTTTAAGAATATACATGTGTACTTTTCATGAAGTTGGAGTCGCCCGTTCGGAGGTATCCAGTGATGAAGATGACCCTTGTGACTCCTCCATGGATGTCTTTCTTCTTTGCAGCTCCGTGTTCCATGTTGGTAGCTAGGTTGGCTAGTGGTGCCCATACTATGGATTGGATTGTATTGATTTTAGCCTGGTTTTCCGCGGGCCGATTCCATTAAAAAGGGTAGACTTCCCCTCCAAACAATTCGCGCTAAAATTGATAATTGCTGCTATCCAATTCTGACTATCTATGGAGTATTATGTGTAAAAATTTGGATATTTGTAGACGAAGAATAAGTAATCTTGTCTTCGGATTTTGTCCATTGATAGCATAAAAAATGACAAGAGACTTTTTTCCTGAAATCCCTGCAAAAGAAGAAATTATACCTCTTTCTATAAGATTTAATGAAAATTGATAAATCATTTAATATAATTGCTATGCTTGGTGTGTGACTCCTTATTTTTTTTTCTTTTTTCTTTTTTTTAAATTAACCGGGCAATTCTAACTTCTTCTTAATCAATGAAAATGGTAACTCTTTTGCCTCGTTTAAAAAAAACAGAAAAAATACCTATTCCGCTCTAAGGCAAAAACACACAAAAGCATCTCTAGAAGATTCCGGATAATCCCCCCCCCCCCCCCCCGCCCCCGAGAAAAGCGCGGCCCCCCCCCCCCCCCCCGGGCCTGTAAAAGTCCGGCTGATATGTGGTTTTAGGCCATTTTTATTCCTGGACAGAAAGCTTGGCCCTAATAAAATATTTAGGTGCACACTAAATCTGTTCGCCCCACTGCTATATCAACATGGGTTCTACTTCATTCGTCTTGTATTAGTTGATGACAAACGGATATATGTAGACATATTTAAGTGCTAGATACATTCGTTTGAGCGTCAGCTAATATGAAACAGGGGAAATAGTTTCAAAGATCTCAACGCGAGAAACCCAACAGTGAAACCGGTTCGCGATTTGGACGCATGGTTCAGAAGATAAAACAATTAAAAAACGAATCTACGAAGAAAGCACAAAACACCCATGTTCGACAAGTGTTGCACATACAACGCGCCACTTGTCACTACCAGAGAAGGTGGGAGTGACCTTTTCAAGGGTAACCGCTTAACTAGTGATTTCACTATTTCACGCCTGATGCGACAAAAGTCGCTCAAACACGCTCCTTTTTTCCTTCTTTTCTATATATTTTTTTTCCGTTTTATCTTTTTTGCATCTTGAAAAAAAAAATTGATTTCAAAATATGTTCACGAATTCCAAAGAATGTTCATAATTGTTTATAAAATTAATATTCCTCAACTTCAAGAAATATTTCCAAATTTAAGAAATGTTCCAATTTTTGAAAAATGTTCACGAATAAACAAAGGTTCATATTTAAAAACAATCATGGATTAAAAACATATCTACAAGCATAAAAAATTATTCCCAAATTCAAGAAAATGTTCATGATCGCCAATTTCATAAATTGTTCCTGAGTTTAAAAAATTATTCTCAAAACTATTAAAATTCATGAATTCAAAAACGTTCCTGAGTTTTAAGAACTATTTCCAATTTTAATTTCTTTCCCAATTTTGAAATTAAAAAAATGAAAAAAAATCATGTATATAAAAGAGAAAAGGAAAAAACAAAAGAAATCACAAAAAAAGAATAAGAAAAGAAAACTCAAAAACCGAAAGGAGAAAATACACACAAAAGGGAAGAAAACACCGGTTTCCAAAACCGGTGAGAAATAAAAAAAGCCTAGAAAATCTTACTGCACCAACCCAATATCAATGCTAGCATTGAAGCGTGGTGAGTGATTGCCCGCTACCTGCCAACCTACGCGGCAAATTGGATCCCCGTCCCTGAGGTGGAGACTGAGCAACGCGTACCCCCCGCGTGCAGGTCGAACAGAGACGAAAGTAGGTCATAGCAATGTTGGGGATATCGCTTATCGGGAACTTATCGGTCGACCTATGATAAGGGGTAAATCGGCCAATTTATCGGCATATCGGCCAATTTATCGCCATATCGGTTGATTTATCGGCCGATTTATTTTATCGTTCAGACCACGATAAGAGATAAATCGGCCGATTTATCGGAATATCGGAGGATATCTTGAACAGTGGGTCATAGTGATCCGGGAGTTCCTGTGGAAGGGCCCTCGCTCAATGGATAAAAGGCACGCCGGGGATAACAAGTTGATGACCCCCAAGAGCTCTTATCGACACAGACAGTGGGTCGGCCCAATGCGGGGGCACATGCGCCTGTTTTTTCTCTTTGTTTATTTTGTTCTTTTGCTTATTACTAAAATGATTGGGACTTCAAGAAAACTTCAAATTTAAAAAAAATGTCCGTAATTTTGGGAAAAACTCTTAGATTTAAAAAATGATAATGAATTTGAAAATTGTTCATGAATTTTAAAGAAATTCGAAATTCAGAAAATGTACACAGTTTTGAGAAATTGCTTACATATAAAAAACATGATCATGAATTTGAAAATATTCCTGGATTTTACATAAATTCGGAAAATCAAAAAATGTCCCCAAAATTTAAAAATGTTCATGAATTTCAAATTATTATTGAATTTTAATAAAAATTCTAAAATTATAGATTTTTTACAGATTTGAAAAAGGTTCCTGCATTTCAAAAAATATTGAGCAAAACAACAAATAAAAAAATGAAAGAACAAGAAAAAAGGAAAATAAACAAAAAACATAGGAAAAACAAAAAAACAACGAAGCAAAAATATATATGAAAAATCTAATGAAAATCGGCACAAAGAAACATAGAAAAATGAAAAACGGATTTAGGATGGTTATAGAACCTTCTTGCAACCTGTGGAAAATGGCTTCTAAGAAACCTAAATAGGCCTGGTAAAAAGTACCTACATCAGCGACCAAGGTGCGTGTTTGATCGCTATTCCCGGACCTACGTGGGGAATAGGATATGTCGTTGTCCTTGGAGAGGCCCGCCATGCTCTCATTTTGAGGATGTTCTGCGGTGATGTCGAACTTCCCGCTGTGAAGCAAATGTTACATGGCCCGAAGAAAATGTTACTTCCGCTCTGGTGTTCTTTGTTGGAAGAGCTCTCGCGAATGACAAGATACGAACAAGTGACCTATACTAAATAGGAAGGCAGGTAGCCAGTGTTCCGTTGGCTCAGGTTACTAATTTGTTTGTCTGGATTATTACTACCATAGTTGGTGTAGCAGTGCCACTGTTCCATTGCCCTTTCGTGTTGTGTTGTCTGAGACTTATAGTAGCCTTTTGTTTTTGGTGTGAATCTACTTCTATGTGTGAGCAGCACATGTATTGGGGATACTGGTTGTATATAGTTGTGTAAATTGGAGTTGCTATGAGTTTCTTCTTGTTGCATATTCTGTTCCTGATAAAGATGCCTTGCTCTATTTTTTTTGCCTTCGTGGGTTGTGGCTCAAGTAGAGTTGGATGGGTACCTGGGTTGGTAAATATTTAGTCACTTTCAGTTCATGAGGTTTATCTATTTCATCTAAACCAAACTCTTTTAAGTTTAACTAAGTTATATAAAAATAACAACATACAATATCAAATTAATATTTTCATAGATATTTATTTGGTATTGTATACATTATTATTTTTATACAACTGATCAAACTTAAAAGGGCTTGGCTTACAATTATTTCCCTATGTTCCAAATTATTTGGAGCTCCAGCTTAATCTTATGTCACACTTCCCGATACTTAACCAAATCTATATAAACAATGTGCTAATAACTACGACATCAGATATACAACATCAACCTGAAAAGGAGAAGCGAGGGCGCATTAAACATAATAACTGAAACCCTACTGTGTCTTCTTCATCTCCCTAAATTTGCCTCGCTTCACTTGTATTTAGAGAATACGTTGATATCACATCCTAGCAAATCAGCTAGAGGGTTCAAGGACATATTTGACCCCAAGTTGGGTTTGGTGTTAATGATAACATGGCTAGTGATCTAACCATGAGGTTTGAGTTTTTACCTAGTGCTTTAGCACATTTGATCAGAAGCATTCTTGGTTGGACCACTGCACCAACAAAAAGTGAAAAGAAGACGAGTAAAGTTTGATTTACTTTATTTGGGGGGGGGGGGGGGTCAACTGAAAAGCCATACTATAAAGAGGGTAAACTTTGGATGAGTTGTGATATTCACTTAATGTACAAAAATATTTGCACCCGCAAAACTCATACACAAAGCCTGAGAGAGAAGCCCCAAAAATGCCATTGACGTTGCTCGCTGTCATGCCCTGAAACCTCTAGGTTGCCTTTGAGACTCCGGGGTCGCAGACCCTCCAGACAGCCTCTGTTATGGTTCGGGCTCAGTTCTAAATATCTTTAAACTAGAGGGGACTAGCCCCATAGCCTCTGGGTGGGCCTCCACCTGGGAACAGAAACTTACATGTCTCGCTTGGAGACTTCCCTGGAAGCCTTCCCCAGAACCATTAAGCTCCCGGAGCCTCTGTGTAGTGTATTCCTGCGGGGTATCAGGCTGAATTTGGGGCCACCTATATAAAGAACTTTCCTCCCCACGAGGAATGGGACATCCATAATCTCTCTCCACCATTGTTGGTAAGCTCAAGGTCTCTCCTCCCTAGTGCCTCAATCTTGCCCAAACTTCAGGGAGAGCTAGAGGAGATCCGAAACTATACTTTCATCAAACCAAAAGTTGAATTCCCCCTACGAATCCTTGGTGCATCTTGTTACTCTTGGAGTTATAGGGAATCCTATAAGGTTGGAGTCCTTCTAAAATCACGTATGTGCAGAAAATCTATACATACTGCACATACGTGATTTTAGAAGGTTAGACACATTTACAAACTTCTGGCCAAACCAAATCTGCACATACGTGATTTTAGAAGGACTCCAACCTTATGTGTGGGCGCCCCAAGGAGAAGAATGTGAGCATCTTTTGGTGGTCATGTGGCTTTGGCGGTGCCTGCTCTTCTCCAACAGAGGGTAGTACTACCCCAAGAGTGCGAAATTTGGGTTAAATATTCGTCTCCGGCTTGTGGTTATTTTAATGCCCTTTATTGTAGCGACCCGACCTCAGACGGTCAAGTCTCTGTGTTCAGTGTCATCCCTGGATCGGTAATGCTGACACACACAGTACTTGAATGGATTTATAACAGAGTAGCAATCACACACTTATTACATCGAATGTCTCAAGAGAGAACTTATTACAATAAATATGACTTAAGGCCATTTAAATAAGATAACAGCGGAAGGCTTCGAAGATAAAGTGAGTCCATCAACTCCAACGGCAGAGCTGAGTGCATGACAACGACCTAGCGCACCTTACTCCTCGTCTGAAAAGTCTGCAACATGATATGTTGCAGCCCGTAACGGGTCAACACATGGAATATGCTGCCAACATAACATAGTAGAGCAATGAACAGATAAATGATATCACTACATGCATATATGGCTGGTGGAGGCTCTATGGTTATAATGTTTTGTGAAAAGCCAGTTTTCCCCTACAACAAAGGAATAAATTTTATTTAACTATCATGGTGGTTGAAACATCATTGAGAAGGTTCCTCCAACTCAATCCCAATTAAAGTAGTCATTAACATCCCAACAAATTAATTTAGAGTGATGAGATCAAACCAATAATTCAAGTACCAGATACTCAAGATGTCCATAACCGGGGACACGGCTAACCATGATTAGTTTGTACACTCTGCAGAGGTTTGCGCACTTTTCCCCACAAGACTCGATCTCCTCCGTTGGATTTCTCGCACTACATGGTGTTTGAGAAACGGATGACCGAGACACAGTCTTTTAGAAGCATTAACTCTTTACTTTGGGTAGAGAGTTACACCTACTTTCCCTCTACATCTGCTAGCCTACCACTGAAAGAGGTCACACAACATACTCAACTATGCCAGAGCCCATAATGGCTTGTGGCTGCACACGAAAGTTTCTAGCATGAATAATCTTATGATCCCGTTGAGCCTGGGTGGCGTACCGTAGGATGATCACACGATACTCCGGGATATCCTAGGACAACGCTGGATTCTCCAGGTGCCCACAAGCAATCCACCCAGTTGTGTATTAAATTTTCCACCTTAAGTTGAACCATTAATTAACAACTCACATCTGTCATGGATACACTCAAACCCAACCCACGTCTACGAGCATAGCATGGCAATACAAGCATAACATAGAAGTAACTCCCAAGGGTTTGATAATAAAACATGTAATAGGTTCTACCTCATCATCTACTTCCCAGTACCCACAAGTTAATCACATCCTAATCATGCAGTGTTTGAGGATTGTAACTAATGCATAAAAACTGGGTATGAAAAGAGTATGATCCTAATCATGCTGATGATCTGCAAATCCTAAAGACTCGTAGTAGCACGCTTCGCACTCCGGGAATTCTATCGCAAACAAACAATAGCATACATAAGCAATCAAGCAAAGATGCACAGGTAAAACTCAAATAAGAAGATCTAACCAGAAAGTTCAACTGAAGAACTCCGGTTTGCAAAAAGAATCAAATCAAATGGAGTAACGAAACTCAAACCACGAAAGAAACAAGATCCATTTACTAATCTGGACTAAAGTCAAATTTTATAGTACCAAAATCTTGTTCAAGTTGGTTAAACAGAAAGAGGGCTTCGAGACAAAGATCTAGGTGCTTGTTTCACCTGATTTGGATAAACGAGCGAAAAGATAAACTAAAATGAAGGTCAGAACAGAAATCGCGGTCGAAAATAATCGCGGAAAAACCCTGGAAAATAAAATGAGACGAACAGGCTAACGAACCAACGTTCGCTGTCTGCGGCTAACCACCATTCCCCCGCCACCTCACGCTCGGGTGCATCTTCCCCGACCGTCCTTCACCGCCATGGATGACTCCCTGCTGTCCCCCGTCACCGTCGAGGTCGCGCACGCTCAATCCCCTCGGGCCGATCTCATCGCCGGCCATGGCAAAACTGATGAGGTGACGCCTGGTCATAGCAACCCACCACAATTTACAAGGTTATGACCTTCTATATTGGTCATGATCAGCTAGAAATAAGGCATCGGATTAGTGCTGTCTGCTTTATGACCATTTCGTGTAAGGAAATTACGACCTTTCTAACCAAAATGGTCGCAATGGTTTAGGGTTTGGAGCCCCCCGAACAGCTTTTGACCAATTGGTCTAAAATGCTCATAGATTTATGACCAATTCTTCCAGGGTCACTGACAGAAGGTCATAAGTTGACATATTTCTTGTAGTGGTTGTCCTACAGACTAAAACCCTTCGGTTTATATAGACATCGGAGAGGGTTAGGGTTACATAAGGTCGGTTACAAAGGAGGACATATCCATATCCGTATTGCCTAGCTTTCCTTCCACGCCAAGGAGAGTCCCATCCGGACACGAGACGAAGTCTTCAATCTTGTATCTTCATAGTCTAACAGTCCGGCCAATGGAGATAGTCCGGCTGTCCGGAGACCCCCTAATCCAGGACTCCCTCAGCTACTTTGCTTCATCACCCTTTCCTCTTCAAGGGAAAACCAACGCAATGCTCAAGAGGTAGCAGCAGCTACAAGGACGTCTTCAAAATAATGCTTCGGTTCATGGCGGTCCTTGCCCTTGTGTGGACTCTTCACCGTAACGTCGATGGCCTTCATATTCCCCTAGAACGTCTTGACTCGGGCAAAAGCCATCCGTGCACCCTCGATGCACACCGATCGTTTCACAGCATCGATACGTGACACTGCGTCAACAAGCCGCTGCACCAAGCCGAAGTAACTGTTCGGAACAGGCTCAGTTGGCCATAACCGGATTATGACGTTCTTCATGACAGCACCGGATATCCTTTGAAGCTCGGCCCACTGGGACATCTGCTCATTCAGCAACAGGGGGCACTTTGAGGCGCCGAATTGTGACCAGAAAAGCTTCTCCGTTGCGTACCTGTCTCGCGCCTGATAATACTACGCCGCATCGGAAGAACTCTTCGGCAAGTCTAAAAACTCATCCGGAGAACTCCACAATTGGTTAAGCAAAGCATAGTTCGGATCACCGAACTTACACTACTAGGGAAAAGCTTATAGACAGACGCTTACTAGTAGCGTGGGTTTATAACCCTCGCTACTGCTACTTAGTAGTAGCATGGGTTTATAACCGCCGCTACTACTAAGTTGATAGTAGTAGCGCGGGTTTATAACCCTCACTATTACTAAGTGATTTTCACCGTGCCCTCGGGACCAGCCATAGTAGTAGCGCGGGTTATAAATCCACGCTACTACTAAGTTGATAGTAATAGCGCGGTTTATAAATCCCACGCTACTACTAAATGGTCTCCACCGTGCAGCCACGACACACCATAGTAATAGCGTTGGATTGGTGTGGGGTATAAACCCAACGCTACTGCTAACTTATCTCCTTGCCGCCCCACCTCAGCCTCTCACCCCTGCTCTGCCTTTCTCTCCCCCGACGCCTCTCCTCGTCCTCCACTCCCCACGTTTCCCCCAACCAACCCTGCCACCACCGCCGACGCCGACGACCTCCTCTCCCCCAACCCCACCACCGGCGCCCCCCACCTCACGTGCGGATCCTCCTCCTCACCGTGCCCTTGTGCCGGCCCCAAACCCTAGCTAGGGGCCCCCTTCTCCGGGTGCGACGCGGCGCGGGGAGGGCTCCCTCTTGCCCGCTGCCGATGCAGACGGCCCGCTGGTGGTCCTACTACTTGCTCCTCCGACCCTCCTCCTGCTGCTGCTAGTGCAGATCGATGCCATGGAGGTGTGGTTCCCCATTATCCTCTCTTTCTCTTCACCGCAGGCATCCCCTGACCCCCTTGGATTCGATTTGGCAGGCCGCGTGCAAGCGGGGAAGGACAGCATGGCGCGCCTGGTGCGCGAGCTCGAGGGCGCCGGCCTGCATCCTAATTCCAACTAATGAGGCGGTTTCCGCGAGATTTTGTTACGAAGAGGACTTCCCCCTGCGCCCTGTGTTGTTTATCTAGACTAGATTGTTGTAGTACCTTGATTTTAGCATTCAATCCCTGTGACTAGTAAGTAGTGGATAGTAGAAGAATGTGTTCATAAATTCAGTGTAAGAATGTCTACAGAAGATACAGAGCAAGATATGGTATCTTTCATCAGAGTTTCCTCGTTAGATGAAGATTTTGTTCACCTGCTTATCCTAGTTGACCTGCGTAGATGCGTGATTTACTGCTGACCTGCATGTGAAATCCATGTTTGTGACTGATTTTAGTTGGCCAATGTTGATATTCTGCACGTGTAAGAGGATCTGGTTCATGTGAAGGGCTTCAGATGGATGTATTCTTTTCTTCCTGCATTATATTTCTTGCTCATTGGTTGTTAGTGCTTAGGTTGTACTAGTAGCAGCGACAAAAGTACAAGAAGGGCTTCAGATTTCTTATTTGTGCAAAGAATAAGTTCGGTCAATGTAATAAGTGATTACGCAACCAGGTTTACTTTACTCAAGTTTAGTTTTTGTCGTGCTACTGCACCGAGATTTCCCCTTGACAATTTTTTGTTGTATCCTTGATTAATGCTGCAGGGATTAATTCCCACATCTGTCTGAAGGTGTCCACCAACGTACTTAGGTGAAAAGATTGAGTTTTTTCGCGCCGGTGATGAGCTTCTATGCGACGGAGGCTTGCGCCCGTGCTGTATGTGAGCGATGGAGGCATTGGATGTGGAGCAGCGGACCTAGAGTGTGGCCCAAGCGGCGGATCTAGAGCGACGCCGAAGTAGCAGAGCGCCGGACCAGCGGAGCGGCGTCGTCGTCCTAATGGTGCCCCCACCTTGGTAGCGCGGGCCCTGCCCTGCCACGGCGCCACGGCGTCGTCATCCTCATGGTAATATCCTTGTCGTCCATCCATCCATCCAACACCATAGTTGATTTGTTAATCTTGCACGTTTTGTTAATCTTCTTGTGAAGCTTCTGTAGCTTCTGTTACTCCAACTTCTGTAGCTTAGTCATGAATGTGCAGCTTCGCCAAGGCCAACCTTTGTTAGTCATGAATCATCCTTTGAAATAGCTTGTTGATTTTCTGTAGCTTTGTTAATCTTACAGTTCCCTTGCTACTACTGCTAACCTGTAACACTGGATTTAGTGAAATCAAGTTGTACTCCTAATTCTGAAATGAA
>NW_024119239.1:0-10493 GCF_003073215.2 Triticum urartu
GCATTCCTAGAGACACATGCCCCAGGGCCTATCACCGCGGAGTTCTCCCACTGGCCGTCCAAACCGATCACCTTTGACCATCGGGATTACTCGGCAAGTATCCGGCATGCAGGATGGGCTGCCTTGGTGTTAGACCCGATAATTAACGGATACCACTTCACACGAGTCCTCATGGACGACGGTAGTAGTTTAAACCTGATATATCAGGACACAGTCCACAAAATGGGGATAGACCCAACAAACATCAGCCATAGCAATACCACCTTTAAAGGAGTAACGCCAGGCCTAGAAGCCAATTGTACGGGCTCCCTGCTACTAGAGGTTATATTCGGCTTTCCCGATAACTTCCGCAGCGAAAAGTTAACCTTCCACATAGCTCTGTTCCAAAGTGGCTATCAAGAACTACTCGGATGCAAAGCTTTCACTCGCTTTAACACAGTACCGCATTACGCTTCTCTCATGCTTAAGATGCCCGGTCCATGTGGCATTATTACAGTAAATGGAAATATTGAGTGCTCCTTGCACGCGGAAGACCGTGCGGCTGCCTTGGCAGCCGCACACTAGACGGCTTCACCAACTAGAGTATCTGACAGGTCGTTAAGACCACGGACACGCTTAGACGAGTCCGGTGTAGCTATATATGATTGATACAGGTTTGATGGCTATACCCCTATAACAATACAAGGGGCTCAACGCGTGTAAACAAGTGACAATTAGGCTCAACTTTACTCATCTTGAATTGTACATGGTTTATTTAGTATAACCTACCTTTTGCACGACAACTTTTCAACTAAGTTCTTCTCTTTTACAGATGACCATCGTGCTACACCCGTCCAGGATACGGCACGACAGAGACACAGGCGCAGACGTGCAGCAGGGACCCGTTCCAAGGATTCTTTTTAGATTAAGACTCTGCGTAAACCTTTTTTACTGTCTCTTATTGATACACACCCCCCAGATTCTCAGTTCAATTGAGAAGGATGCTGACGTATTGGCATGTAGCCACGTAAGAATATTGCACATACCTGGACACCAGGGGCTTATTTGTCACATCCCTAGTTCTGGTATGACCTAGGCTTGCTTTGTACATCATGTTTAATCTTTCAAATAAATTTGAAATGGGGAAAGTTGCAAACCCTAGCACCAAAGTTTTTTTTCCAATAGGTTCAACTTTAAAATGGATTTTCAATGAACCCAAAATGTTCTTAAAAATGTTCATGCTCTTTGGATAATGTTGGGAACAACAACCAGAGGTGATGCACATTTTTGCTACACATTTTGGATTTTTGAATCAATGCATAAATATTTGATTTGGAGCTGTTTAAATTATATAAATATTTTAATGGCTCCAAAAATGTTGGGAATTGGTGAGGGCCTCTGCAATATTATATCTAGATGCCACAAATATTTTCAGCATTTATGGAAATGTTTTAACATTTCTTTAAGATCGGCATGCACAGGCAGCTGCTTGCTGCCTCCTCTCCCTCCTCGGCGTTGTCCACCCCCGAGAGCTCCACCGAGCCCCCATGGTCTCTCTCCATTCTCCCCGAGCTCCTCCACATCCTCTGTCTCGCTCTCCCCCTCTGTCCCGAGCGCAGCGGAGAGCACCACCGTGCGCCACCGTGACCACCGCCTTCCCCTCGCCTCTCCGACGTGCCCACGAGTGCACCGGAGAGCACCGCCGTGCACCACCGCGGCCGCCGCCATCGCCTCGCCTCCCTAACGTGTCTGCGAGCACCGCCGTTATTGACTACGTCATCCCCGAGCAGCGAAGCGACGCGGGAGGCCCTGCAACGCCGCAATCGACGTCGTCTTCAACCTCCAGCGAACAAGATCGCCGGCGACCCCTCGCTTGTTCCGGGCCTTCCCTGAGCCCGCTGGCCTGCTCTGTGTGATCCCCGTGAGCACCCCATCGCAACCCCTCTCTCCTCCTCTTCGTTTTCGTGCCGTAGTCGCCGTTTCGATGAGCCCGAGATGCTCCTGCCGCCGGCCATGGCGCCGCCGCATTCACAGCTACTGCCAACCGATTCTGAGCATGTCGCCATGCTCACTGCGTCCCCAGCAACCGAATGGGCCAAACCGCAGCCCCCCTAGCGCCCTGCAGTGCCTAACCGCATGAACCGAGCTCCGGCCGCCGCCGCGAGCCCTACTCCGGCGAGCTCCGCCGTCCCCGCGACCTCCCCTATGCCCAGGTGGATGCGGTCGAGCGTGGGCTGCCGATTGGTAGTCCCCGCGCACTTTTCTGCCGGCTGTAGCATTTTCGGCGAGCATCCGCCGTGGTTTTGGTCGTCGCCGGCCGAACTCCAGCGAGGCTGACGTGGCGGCTTAATTAGCGCTAATCCCACTTAACCCCCCTTCTAATTACCCCCTTGAGACTAACGAGTGGGCCCCAGGTCTTAGTCAAAGCTAATCAGCCCTGCTTTACTTCGGGGTTAACCGCAGTGTCACTGACGTGTGGCCCCCACACGTCAGGTTTGACCTGGTCAGCCCTGCTGACGCCTCTGTGACATCACGCTGACGCAGTAATTGATTTTCTAGATTTTTAATAATTCAGAGAATCTCAGGAAATATTTAAAACTTCTAAAATTCCTAGAAATTAAACCGTAGCTCAGAATGAAATAATTCATATATGAAAAATCATCAGAAAAATGCAAGGAATCCATTTATGCCAGTTTCATGCATGAAAAGCCAACTTATACTTCCTGTATAAGTGAAAACGTAATAATGGCATGTTATATACTTAATTTGGGGTTTGCATATGAACCCTTGGTTCATATGGACTTCAACCAAATTGATGCTAGATGCATTAGGGCAAATCATAGCATCTTTGAAATGTCATCTTCATGCATCATATTGTTGCATATGGTTGTTTACTGATTGCCGGCACCGTCCCTTCTCGATAGGTTCTACTCCGGAAGGTGTCCCGAGTACCTGTCTGAGGAGCAGTGCTTCTTCGTGGATCTATCAGGCAAGCAACCCCCCTTGAGCATTTCGATAAATCCCACTCTCTCGCTCCTGCTCCGTATACTGCATTAGGACAACAACGATTCAAACTGCTACTTTCTGCTGCGGTAGTTGAAGCCATTCCTCTGCATGACCTGTCATTCTCACAGTAAATAGTTGAAACCCACTAGCATGAGTAGGAGTTGCTTGAGCCTTGATGTGCCTACTCATCCATGCTTGATTTCATTATGCCAGCTATGCTTAGAGTTGTGTCAGGTCTGATTCATCAGGAATGAATCGGAGTGGTGAACATGTCCTACCGATAAAGGCTAAGTGTGTGAACACATTTTGATAAAGGTAGCAATGAGAGGCCATGTAGGAGTACATGGTGGGTTGTCTCATTGGAACCGTCCCTAAGCAGTGAGTTCTGTGTATGTTATCCAAGTCCAGTTACTACCACACATTGGGTTCCGGTTATCCAGCCCCTGTCGGCTTATTAATCCACTTGATCTCTGTCCAGGAGTTGCAAATAGTTTCTGGTATTTGTAGGTAGTGCTACTTGTCTACCAGGTGGTGTCCGACGGGACGGGCTTGGGACAGACTAGGCACCGTGGCACGGTGTACCAAGTGGCACCCAAATGGTGGGCTTGGGAACCCTGCACACATCGTTTGGGGCCGTGAGCGACACCCCGGCCGGATCTCCTTGCGGATGGAACCCGAATAGGCGATAAACCTGGACGAAAGACTTGTGTGGTTAGTCAGGTCATGGCCGACACCCTCGCCCGGCTTCTGCTTGAAGGTTGCCGAGGGACATGACATGTATAGGGCAATAAGTGGCGAGAGCGTGTGTGAAGAAGTACACCCCTGCAGGGTCAACATTATCTATTCGGATAGCCGTTTTCCTCGGATATGGAAACTTGGAGGACTTATGTAGTACATAGACAACTTGAAGTGGATACTCTAAAAAGACGCAAGACAAGCGTGAGTGCTATGGATGGCCTTCTCGTAGGGAGACGGGAACGGATCCATAGTGGAGTATTGATATGGTGAATATGTGGACTCATGTGCATCTTCTCACCTCAAAGAAGTTTCTGATACTCGTAGTATACGTTAGCCACTGAGTCAAAGCTGGCTTGCTGCTGTTAAAACTCCACCACCCACTTTGTTGATAATGTTGCATATGTAGATAGTTATGATGTATGACTTGCTGAGTACCTTTGTACTCACATTTGCTTATTTATGTTTTGCAGTTGGTTACACTAGTGACTTCGACGAGTAGCTTGTATCCTAGCTACGATCTTGTACCCTTGGGAGGGTCATGTTTAGTCAGACTTCTTAGTCTTTTCCTTTTGTAGTTGTCTGTACTCAGACATGTAATGCTTCCGTTGCTTGTATGCTCTGAATGATGGGTCATGAGACCCCTGTTTGTATAGAATGCTATGTGGCTCTTCTGGGCCTTTATCTATATGAGTTTGAGTTATGTTGTGATGCCATGTTGTACATCACATACTTGCATGTTATGCCTACGTGTAACGTGTATTGCTATGTGTGGGATCCGACAACCTAGATTTTTACCTCTGGTAGCCTCTCTTATGGGGAAATGTAGTCTTGTGCTTCCATGAGCCATAGTAGTCCGCTACATCCCGGTTCACTGGATTCCTGCTAGCCCAGCACTACTGCTCCAGAACACTTGACTGGCCGGCATGTGATTCACTTCGTTCCTGTGTCTGTCCCTTCGAGGAAATGTCACGCGATGACAGCCGGAGTCCTGCCTAGCCTGCTACAGCCCGGGTTCCCGGAGTCCTGTTAGCCCAGTGCTACAGCCCGGATTCATACGTTGTTGACCGACATGCTCGAGGTTGATTCATGTATGCCTGTCCCTGTAAGTTAGTGCTACTTTGGGTTCATGACTAGTCATGTCGGCCTGGGTTCTTTGTCATATGGATGCTAGCGACACTATCATATACGTGAGCCAAAAGGTGCAAACGGTCCCGAGCCAGGTAAGATGGCACCCGTGGGAATACCATGCGTGAGGCCGCAAAGTGATATGAAGTGTTACATGCTAGATCGGTGTGGCTTAGGATCGGGGTCCCGACAGCGTTGGTATCAGAGCCTGACTGACTGTAGGATTACCATGCCAAACTCGTCAAAGTTGAGTCTAGAAATGCTTTAGTTATTTAAGGGAATTGATTGTGGAAGGGAACATAAGGCTCTTTTTACTCCTTTACCTCATGTCATTCTTTCTGAGTTAGCCTCTTCCTTTCTACGAGGGTTAAGGCCTAGGCTTCTCCTCTATCTCTCAGGATGACGTGTTACTAAATCGTAAAGTCTTAGGATTGTTGGGTTGTGTCTCCGTACAGTTCTACTACTTCAGTGTGTCCTCAGTTTGACCCAGAACCTTGATATTATGATGCTGATTGATTATGCTATTCCTTTGATGAATGTCTCAAAAATCCTTTTGAGCATTTACAGCCGTTATGCTGCCGAAATTGCCCTAGGATTTCAAGAGTTTCTAATGCTTTTGCATTACCTTCTGCATCCTTATGTCGATGCTAATTCCATCCTTGTTTCCTTGGTTTCTGTGCCAGGATGTTGTCTGTAACCGAGGTTCAGTTGCTCATAGCAAGAACTACGGAGATGGCAGGGATGAGGATCCTCCTGACCAGCCTTTGACGGCAGAGTTCTTGTTAGCATCCGAGAGGAACAAGCGTGAGACTAACCGCTTGCTGGCACAGATTGAGCAGAACACCACACATCAGTGTAAGAAGTTGGTTTCCATCACCGACTTCATTGGTCTGAAACCACCCACCTTCCATCACTCCATTGAGCCACTCGATGCAGCTCACTGGCTCCGAAGCATCACTCACAAGTTGCATTCTGCGAACGTAGCTGAAGGTGACAAGGTCACCTATGCTACCTATCACCTGGAAGGTCCTGCTAGTATTTGGTGGCAGAGCTATGATGCTATGCTACCAGCTGGTCAGATTCCTACCTGGAAGGATTTCACCGAGGCTTTTAGGGAGCACCACATTCCTCAGGCTCTCATTGACCGCAAGAGGGAAGAGTTCTGTAGTTTTACCCACGGTAAGCTGCCTGTTGATGCCTACAGTAGAGAGTTTGGAAACCTCACCCGCTATGCTACAGAAGAAGTGTCCACGGACTCTAAGAAGCAGGCTAGGTTCCGGAAGGGTCTCAACCCAAAGTTGCGTCGTGATCTCCACCTGCATCATTGTGATACTTTCCAGGCTCTTGTGAACAAGGCCATTAATGCATAGACAGCTCATCTCACTTACGAGGAGTCTTGTAAGCACAACCATGATCTGGTTTCTTCCTCCCGCTCTGTCTCTCAGAAGCGACGGATTTGGATTCCGAACTCAGCTCTTCCACCTGGATATTCAGTGAGGCCATCCGATGTGGCGCCTCACCCAGCTCAGCAACATGCTCCACCCAGGCCTATTAGTGGACCACTTGCCAATGTAGGTCCACGTCCTACCTCAGGAACTTGCTTCACCTGCGGAGAACCAGGACACTATGCACGTCCAGTTATACTCCACCCCAGTCTGAGAGGTCTGTTGGCCGTGAAAAGCCATCAGTCAAGATGATCAGTACCAAGCCAACCTCCATTGAACAAGCATGTGTGCACCATGTCTCAGCTTCAGAAGCTCAAGATGATCCCGACGTCATACTGGGTACGCTTCTTGTCAATTGTCACCCAGCTTCAGTTCTGGTCGATACTGGAGCATCCCACTCCTTCATATCCGAAGGTTACACTCGGTTGCACGACATGTCATTTCGTGATATGCCGACTCCACTAATAATCCAGACTCCTGGTTCCAAATGGCAAACCTCCAAGGTAAGCCATGGTAATCAAATCCTTATTGACAGATTGGTATTCCTTGCTTCTTTGATATCTCTCAAGTCTTCAGATATTAACATCATCTTGGGTATGGACTGGATGACAGCTCATCATGCCAAGATCGATTGTTACACTAGATTTGTTCAACTTACACATCCATCTGGAAAAATAGTCACTGTCTCTACTAGAGTTGCAACGCGTCAACTCTATTCCCTTAATGCCAACCCTCTTCCAGACCTTGAAGATATTCTGGTAGTCCGTGACTTCCCGGATGTTTTTCCAGAAGAACTGCTAGGTGTCCCACCTGACAGAGACATAGAGTTTGTCATAGAACTTATCCCAGGAACTGTTCCAATCTCTAGGAGACCATACAAGATGGCACCTTTGGAGTTAACCGAGCTTAAGAAACAACTTGTTGAGTCCTTGCAAAAGGGTTTCATCCGTCCCAGTTCTTCTCCTTGGGCTTGTCCTATCCTCTTCGTCAAGAAGAAGGATGGTACGGATAAGATGGTTGTAGATTATCGTCCCGTTAATTTGGTCAAGATAAAGAACAAGTATCCTCTCCCCAGGATCAATGACCTGTATGATCAGCTCGCTGGATCCTCAGTCTTTTCCAAGATGGATTTGAGGTTAGGCTACCACCAAATCAAAATCAAAAACGGGGACATCCCCAAAACGGCCTTTGTCACTCGTTATGGTCAATACGAGTACACCGTGATATCTTCCGGCCTAACCAATGCTCCAGCTACTTTCTGCTGCTTGATGAACTCGATCTTTATGGAGTACTTAGATAAGTTCGTCGTGGTTTATCTTGATTATATTCTTATTTACTCGAAGAACGAGGAAGAGCATGCTGAACATCTTAGGCTTGTGTTAGAAAAACTCAGAGAGCACCGCCTTTATGCCAAGTTCTCCAAGTGTGAATTTTGGTTGCCAGAAGTGACCTATCTAGGCCACGTGATATTCGGTAAGGGCATTGCTGTCAATTCCAAGAGAGTTAATGCCGTTCTCGATTGGACTCCACCCGAAACGGTCAAAAAAGGTAGGAGTTTCCTTGGTCTAGCCAGTTATTGTCGCCGCTTCATTGAAAACTTCTCCAAAGTGGCCAAACCCCTCACGGAGCTTCTCAAGAAAGATAAAAGGTTTGAGTGGACCCCACAGTGTGAGCACAGTTTTCAGGAACTGAAAAGACGCCTGAGTTCTGCGCCCATACTCGTGCCACGGGATTTCACTAAAGACTTTGTTATCTATTGCGACGCTTCGCGTCAAGGACTAGGTTGCATTCTTATGCAGGATCGTCATGTGATTGCCTATGCATCTCGAGAGTTGCATCCACATGAGGAAAATTATCCTACACATGATCTAGAGCTTGCAGCCGTAGTCTATGCACTTAAGACTTGGCGGCATTACCTTCTTGGTAACCGTTGCGAAATCTACACTGACCATCAGAGTCTCAAGTATATCTTCACCCAACCGGATCTGAATCTCAAACAGAGACGTTGGTTGGAGTTGATCTCAGATTACGACTTAGGAATCACCTACACCCCAGGCAAAGCCAATGTCATGGCTGATGCTTTAAGTCGTAAATCCTATTGCAGCAATCTCATGTTGCAACAATGTCAACCACCCCTCCATGAGGAATTCTGTAAGCTTAACCTTCACATAGCTCCTCGTGGTTCCCTTTCTACCTTGGTGGCTAAACCTACCCTTACGGATCGGATCATAGAGGCTCAGAAGCATGATACGGGAATTTCCTGAATCAAGAAGAATATTTCCAAGGGAGTTGCTGGTTGTTTCTCTATGCATGAACGAGGTGTTGTTTACTTTGGAAACCGTTTGGTGGTTCCCAAATGTCAACAGATGCAGCAACTGATCCTTAAGGAGACCCATGAATCCCCTCTCACGATTCATCCCGGAAGTACAAAGATGTATCAGGATCTACGCCAGAGGTTCTGGTGGACTAGGATGAAGAGAGAAAATGCTCAGTATATTGCCAATTGTGACGTTTGTCGTCGCGTTAAGGCAGAGCATCAGAGACCTGCTGGCGCCCTGCAACCTTTAGCTATTCCCGAGTGGAAATGGGACAAAGTTGGTATGGACTTCATCACAGGCTCTCCCAGGACCAAGAAAGGAAATAATGCTATCTTCGTAGTCATTGACCGTCTTTCCAAAGTGGCTCACTTCCTACCTGTTCGAGAGAGTATCACTACTAGTCAGCTCGCTGACTTATATATCTCCCGAATAGTGTCACTCCATGGTGTTCCACTGGAGATCAATTCAGACCGTGGCAGTCTTTTCACCTCTCATTTCTGGGAAAGTTTCCAGAATGCCATGGGAACACATCTTTCTTTCAGTACCGCTTTCCACCCTCAGTCAAGTGGTCAGGTGGAAAGGGTCAACCAAATTCTCGAAGACATGCTTAGAGCTTGCATTATCTCATTCGGTATGGATTGGGAGAAATGACTTCCTTTCGCCGAGTTTGCTTATAACAATAGCTATCAATCCAGTCTTAAGAAAGCACCTTCGAGATTCTGTATGGACGAAGATGTCGAACACCTTTGAACTGGTCAGAAACCGGTGAAAGACAATTCTTTGGACCGGATATGATCCAGGAGGCAGAAGAGCAAGTTCGCATCATTCGTGAGAATCTGAAAACAGCCCAATCTGGTCAAAAGAGCCAGTATGACCACCGTCATAAGGAAGTGGCTTATGAAGTTGGTGACAAGGCTTACCTTCAGGTTACTATTTTGAAGGGTACCCATCGTTTCGGTATCAAGGGCAAGTTGGCTCCTTGTTACATTGGTCCTTTTCGCATTCTCGCTAAACGAGGAGAGGTTGTCTACCAGTTGGAATTACCCCCACATCTTTCTCGAGTTCATGATGTCTTCCACATCTCTCCACTCAGGCGTTGCTTCTCGGATCCCATCCGCGGAGTGGACCATGAAATGCTTGATCTCCAAGATAACCTCACTTATTGAGAGTACCCCGTTCACATTCTGGATCAAGCAGAGCGTGTCACTCGATGTCATAACATCAAGTTTCTCGAGGTTCAGTGGTCTCATCATTCCGAGAGAGAAGCTACCTGGGAGCGAGAAGATCATCTTCGACTTGAGTACCCCGCTTTCTTTCCGCCAACTCCTGAATCTCGGGTCAAGATTTTTTTGAGTGGGGGCGAGTTGTCACATCCCTAGTTCTGGTATGACCTAGGCTTGCTTTGTGCATCGTGTTTAATCTTTCAAATAAATTTGAAATGGGGAAAGTTGCAAACCCTAGCACCAAAGTTTTTTCCAATAGGTTCTACTTTAAAATGGATTTTCAATGAACCCAAAATGCTCTTCAAAAATGTTCATGCTCTTTGGATAATGTTGGGAACAATAACCAGAGGTGATGCATAAATATTTTGGATTTTTGAAGCAATGCATAAATATTTGATTTGGAGCTGTTTAAATTATATAAATATTTTAATGGCTCCAAAAATGTTGGGAATTGGTGAGGGCCTCTGGAATATTATATCTAGATGCCACAAATATTTTCAGCATTTATAAAAGTGTTTTAACATTTCTTTTGGATACAAAACAAATGTCAGAAATAGAAAAAGAAAAAAGGAAAAGGATTTACCTGACTTACCTGGCGCCCCACCATGGCCCAGCAATGGCCCGGCCCAACTGGCCGTTGTCAGTCGTCTCCCTCGCTA
>NW_024119240.1:0-15646 GCF_003073215.2 Triticum urartu
GCAACAAATGAAGACTAATAATAAACCATCTAGTGTTGCTTCTGAAATTAAATTGAAAAGTGCATGTTTACTTGCCAGCAAATATGATATTGATGATCTAGATTTTAGCAAATCTGTTTGCTATACTATGGTGTGCAAAGAGGCATTATTTTCATTTGAGGACGTGCCCTCCTCTTTGCCTCCTGTTGTCACTAACATTTTGCAGGAGTTCGTTGATGTCTTTCCACAAGACGTGCCACCGGGATTACCACCTATTCGAGGGATTGCGCATCAAATTGACTTAATTCCCGGTGCATCATAACCCAACCGTGCACCATACCAAACCAATCCAGAGGAGATGAAGGAGATTATGCGTCAAGTACAAGAACTACTCGACAAAGGTTATATACGTGAATCCCTTAGTCCTTGTGTTGTTCCTATCATTTTAGTGCTGAAAAAGGATGGTATGTCGCGTATGTGCGTTTATTGTAGAGGCATTAATAATATTACTATTCGTTATCGTCATCATATTCCTAGGCTAGATGATATGCTTGATGAATTGAGTGGCTCTACAATATTCTCCAAAGTTGATTTGCGTAGTGGATACCATCAAATTCATATGAAATTGGGAGATGAATGGAAAACAGCATTTAAAACTAAGTTTGGATTATATGAGTTGTTAGTCATGCCTTTTGGGTTAACTAATGCACCTAGGACTTTCATGAGATTAATGAACGAAGTTCTACATGCTTTCATTGGACGATTTGTGGTAGTTTACTTTGATGACATATTGATTTATAGCAAATCTTTGGAGGAACATTTGGAACATTTAGGTGCTGTTTTTATTGCTCTACATGATGCACGTTTGTTTGGTAACCTTGGAAAGTGCACCTCTTGCACCGACCGAGTATATTTTCTTGGCTATGTTGTTACTCCACAGGGAATTGAAGTTGATAAAGCCAAGATTGAAGCTATTGAGAGTTGGCCGCAGCCCAAAATGGTCACACAAGTGAGGAGTTTCCTTGGCCTCGCTGGTTTCTATAGGCGTTTTGTGAGAGATTTCAGCACCATTGCTGCACAGGAAGAAGCCTTCACGGTATTGAAAGATAAGTTGACACATGCTCCTTTACTATATCTTCCTGATTTTAATAAGACTTTTGAGCTTGAATGTGATGCTAGTGGAATTGGATTAGGAGGTGTGTTATTACAAGATGGAAAACCTGTTGCATACTTTTCTGAAAAATTGAGTGGGCCTAGTCTGAACTATTCTACTTATGATAAAGAATTATATGCTCTTGTTCGGACCTTAGAAACATGGCAACATTATTTATGGCCCAAGGAATTTGTTATACATTCTGATCATGAATCTTTGAAACACATTAAAAGTCAAGCAAAACTGAACCGTAGACATGCTAAATGGGTTGAATTCATTGAGACTTTCCCTTATGTCATTAAACACAAGAAGGGTAAAGAAAATGTTATTGCTGATGCCTTGTCTCGTCGTTATACTATGCTTTCACAACTTGACTTTAAAATATTTGGGTTGGAGACCATCAACTTGGAACAAGTTCGTTCTTAACGATGGATTTGTGTTTCGTGCTAACAAGCTATGCATTCCAGCTAGCTCCGTTCGTATTTTCTTGTTGCCGGAGGCGCATGGAGGAGGACTAATGGGACACTTTGGTGTGAATAAGACTGAGGATATACTTGCTACACATCTCTTTTGGCCAAAGATGAGACGGGATGTTGAGCGTTTTGTTGCTCGCTGCACTACATGTCAAAAAGCTAAGTCACGACTCAATCCTCATGGTTTATATATGCCTTTGCTTGTAACTAGTGTTCCCTGGGAGGATATATCTATGGACTTTGTTTTAGGTTTACCTCGAACAAAGAAGGGGAGGGATAGCATATTTGTTGTCGTGGATAGGTTCTCGAAAATGGCACACTTTATACCATGTCATAAAAGCGATGATGTTGTTAATGTTGTTGATTTGTTCTTTCGTGAAATTATTTGCTTGCATGGTGTGCAAAATACTATTGTTTCTGATCATGATACTAAATTTCTTAGCCACTTTTGGAGATGTTTATGGGCTTAGTTGGGGTCTAAACTGCTTTTTAGTACTACTTGTCACCCCCGAACTGATGGACAAACTGAAGTTGTCAATAGAACATTGTCTACTATGCTTAGGGCTGTTTTGAAGAATAATAAGAAAATGTGGGAAGAATGCTTGCCTCATATTGAATTTGCTTAAAATCGTTCATTGCATTCTACTACTAAGATGTGCCCTTTTGAAATTGTGTACGGTTTCCTACCTCGTGCACCTATTGATTTGTTGCCTCTTCCAACTTCGGAGAAGGTTAATTTTGATGCTAAAGAACATCCTGAATTGATTTTAAAAATGCGTGAGTTAACCAAGGAAAACATTGATCGTATGAATGCTAAATATAAATTTGCTGGAGATAAGGGTAGAAAACATGTTGTGTTTACACCTTGAGATCTTGTTTGGTTACATTTGCGTAAGGATAGATTTTCTAATTTGCGCAAATCAAAGCTAATGCCACGTGTTGATGGTCCTTTTAAGGTGTTAGAGAAAATAAATGATAATGCATATAAACTTGAGCTACCTGTAGATTTTGGGGTTAGTCCCACTTTTAACATTGCAGATTTGAAGCCTTATTTGGGTGAGGAAGATGAGCTTTCGTCGAGGACGACTTCATTTCAAGAAGGGGAGGATGATGAGGACATCAATACCATTGTTACACCCACAGCCCCTGCTGCTATACATACTGGACCAATTACTAGAGCTCGTGCACGCCAATTAAATTATCAGGTACTTTCATTTCTTGGTAATGATACTAATGTTCATCAGAATATGATGCTGCCTAAATTGGATACATTTGTTTTGCTTACAAATGAAGGGCCTAGCTTGGATATGAGGGATGAACACTGGAGCAAGACCAAGCATGGAGATGATGGCATGCGCAAGGGGGTCGAGAACGGAGTTACACGTGATGATTTCAAGACTTTGAAGCCACCATAAGGAGTGCATGAAGCCTTGGACGAAATATACAAGATGCCACTTCATAAATTTCGTTCAGAGTCTATTCTAGGTGCTGCGTCACCTTATTATTGGGCCAGGCCCATGTATTTTCGAAATACTTAAGTATAGGTTGTCTTTAGAGTCCGTATGTGTGGAGAAACAAGAGTTAGGGTTGGTTTCGGACCCCTCCTCCAAGGGCCACGAAATCCACCCCTCTTCCTCCATATATACAACCCTTAGGGCGTCGTTTAGACTTCGGGTTTTGTTTAGATTAAAGTTCGTCATAGCTGCAAATTCGCGTACTTCGTTTGTGTTCAACAACCAGACAAAGGTGTCACAGAACCCCACCTTCATTAATAAAGCTTCCCTCTTTTATTCACAATATCCAGATTGCAATCTCAATTTCTTACTTGTTCTTCGTTTGCTCGCAGGAAATAGACCCTCGTGGTCAGGTTGATCGTGCTCCGGCGTGGTCAATAACCCTTGGAAGCTAGTTTAGCGATTGCTAAGGCACGACGTCTTCGCACGTTCATAGTCGGATCGTCAAAGTTGACTCCCACTGAAAATGATATATATCTCATCGAAACATCGGGACACCTTCGCCTCTATTAGAAGCAACGAGTCTAAGTGCAGCATTTAAGAACTTCGGCTTTGGAGCCCTAGCAAATAGCCTTGCAGGTGGTGAATAATACTCATAAGAATAAGCAGAATAGTTCTTATTCTTACGAACATAGCGGTTTTACAAAACATGCTCATATTCATAAGTCTGAGTGATGAGGACATGACTACCTTGGATACGACCAAAAATATTGCATACATGCATATTTGTTAGGTGATTTATAGTGCAAACTCTTCAATAATCTATTTATGTTATCTAGAACAAAAATACTTCTCACACTTTTGTGTTTTGTCTAATTGCAGGTGTATGGGACATTTGTACGATCCACATATGAAGATAAGGGCAAAGGAGAAGTTTAGGTTCTGTTCAAAAAGTCCTCTCACGTCACTTTTGGGCCAAGAGAAGATAGAGTCCAAGTCTCTCACGTTTTGGATTCAGATTCGGACTGCACAGACATACCTGAATCAAAACGTCAACAACTTTTTCATACGGACTCCGAATTGGGTGATTCTTTTTTGTTGGTAAGTAGATTTCGTGCTCTTTCCAAACCAATTGGATTCACATTGAAATTCGCCCAGAGCGTTGAGATATCGACGAAACAATCTGACGCTGCAGCACAATCCGAGTCAAGCGACAAGTCCAAAGGTGTTGCATCACCTCCATTTGGGCCCATGAGCCTTGTACGACCTAGGGTTAGTTTTAGGCTGCCTTGGGACGTCCTCCCACCTCCTTGGCCGCCACCCCTTGCTCCTATATAAGTAGATCCATATAGTAGCTTTTTCCTTGGGATTTGTTTAGTTAAAAGTTAGCCATTGCAACTTCGTATACTTCGTTTGTGTCCAATGACCAGACCAAGACCGCTTTCTGATCCCCACCTTTATTAATACTTCATCTATATTCGCCATATTCAGATTGCATTATCATATTCTTGCTTGTTCTTTGATTGCGTGCAGGAATAGACCTTCGTGGTCAGGCTGATCGTGCTTCCAGCATCGTCAGTAACCTCGGGAGATTGGTTTAGCGATTGATAAGGCGCAATGTCGTGCAGGTTTGTAGTCGGATCGTCAAAGTTGACTCCACCAAATTGATATTTATCATCTCATCGAAATATCAGGACCCTCGCCTCTATCAAGTGGTATCAGTTTTCAGGTTGCTCGGTGAGAATTTCCAGTTTTTCCTATATTAGATTTATTTTCTTACCTATTGTCCAAGAAAAAGCCACAAAAGAGTTAGATCTATCCATCCTTTCTCCAAGCCAGTCTAAGCCTTTGCAATTTTCTTTTCATTGCTTGCATAGTTAAATTATCGGTCACATCGTCGTGTCGAGTTGCTGGTCTTAGTGTCTAGTTCGTTTAGAGTTTCGAGTTCTGTTCACATTAGTCACGCCGCCGCTGCATCGTTATCCCTTCTGCTGTCCAGCACCCATCCATCAATTTCCACCACGTGCTACCCATCGTTCATTGTCATAATAATAGTTGAGATCATTCACATCTTCGCTTGATCCAATCTGCATCTTATCTAGTTTGTTTTGCAAAGAGGGAGAAAAAAAGAGAGAGAAAAAACGAGAGAAAAAAGTCAGAGAAAAAAAAGAAAAAGAAAAAAAAGGTGAGGAAAAAAAGAGAGAAGAAAAAAATTCGGATCTATCTAGACTCAATCTCGTAGTTGAATTCAGATTGGAATCTCTTTTGTGCACTGTTTAGTAAAACATGCATAACTTCCTCATACGAAGTCCGTTTTGGCTCCGCAAGTACTCAAATGAAAGCTAGCGACAAGGCGCATCTAAATAGTTGCAGAAGCAAGTTCAATATTTCTCACCTCAAAATAGGCTTCTAAATAGGTCTTTTTGCCCTCCGAAGTTCACGAACACGGTTTATTCCAGTTTTTTAGGCCAGTTTTAGAATTTTTTTGACTCCTCATATCAACTCGGAATTGAGTGATTCCTTTTGCGTTTGAAAGCTTGATTCAATACCATTCTTGAAAAAATTATCAAAAAAATGGCACAAACTTTTCAAGAGGAAAGTTGGAGAGAAAGTTGTTGATATATCCTGCTTGGCTGTTGTTTCACATCATTATCTTTACTGCTATTGTGATCTTCACTTATATCTTGCTGTCGAGAGCTACTTCATATCCTTTATTGATGCTAGTTGTGCTACGCCGTGACCTCATTAGTGTTCTAGGCTCGCTTCTCTAGTCTGGTCTAGCCTAGGACCAGCACAGTACCGTCGTTGATCGTTTATTCAACATTGCATCTTTGAATTGATTATTGCTAATCTTTTGCTACCATATATAGCCAACCCAGCTCCACATATTTCTACATCGTGTATATGTACGTTACCTTGGCAATCGCTTTACTCAATCTTCAAAGTTAGTTGACACCGCTGGTTGTCGATCACCACCTGCTGCATGGTAAGAACTTGTAAGATATTGAGATTTGCTATACTGTGAGCGTTTTACCACCACTTCCAAGTAGTTCATAGGAACATTTTTTTTGGATTATGTTTCTTGTTTCTACTAATCATGACAGGATCCAGAGTCAATTCATGGGCTTTGTCGATCGTGGGAGACGTGCCACCACCTTTGTAAATACCACAACCGTCACAAGAGGTGCACAAACATCCAAATGCACATGACCAGGTTAATGTATCAATACCACCATTTAATGGCCGTTTTAGACCTGCTTTATATATTGAATAGGAGTTCAAAATAAAAAATATATTTGCTTCCCATAATTTTGATGAACATAAAAAGGTTAAGGTTGCGGTTGGTTATGTCACTGGTTATGCTTTGGTTTGGTGGAGTGAATATTGTCGGTTACACCCTGATTATATACCTACTACTTGGGATGATTTGAAACTTGCCATGCGACATACTTTCGTTCCCGCTTATTATACTCGCGGCACGATTAAGAAGTTGCAACATTTAAAACAAGGTAGTGACACTATAACAAAATATTATGATGATTTGCAAACTACCTTGTTGCATTCCTCTTTAGAAGAAAGTGAAGATGATTTTATGGATAGATTTTGCGGAGGATTAAACTGTGATATTCAAGAGATATTAATTCATGAAGAGTGTTATCCTATGGACCATTTGTTTCGTATTGCTTGCAAAGCTGAACAGGAAATAAAACGACGTGTTACCCACGAGGAGAACAAGCACACGGTGCACATTCCAAGAGTTGATATGATTGTTCCTTCAACTACTAGGCATACTATGACAACCACATCCGTTGTTGTGAGGACTACATCACCTCCACCATGTGACACATCGCCCCCGAGAGTCACTACATCATCTGAGTTGATCATAAGAGGTAATGACAAAGGTACTGATCTTCCATCTCTACATGAGAATGATGAATGCCTTATCAATTTGAATGCATCATCTAATGAGCTACCCACTACTTTGATCGTACCACCTATTTTAGAGGACTATGTTGAAAATTTAACTTTGCCATGTGATCAAACAACTGAAATATCAACAATTTTGAGTGCACCCATTAAATTAACTGTTGGTGCAAAAGAACCAATGTTTAATCATTTTGATATGACCTCTAATCTTGGTGATGATTCTGTGTCAAATGACTTATTGCATGTTTGCTTATTTAAGCATGTTGTAGCATGTAAATTTGATGCAAGTAAGGTTTATTCACCAATATTGGGATGGTTTAATGATGAACATTGTCAATCATTTGATATGATAAGAGCTTCACTTATATGTGCAAACTGAGTTGCAATATTTTCATGCCTTCTACTTATGATAATATTTTGGCTTTATATTTTATGATCTATGAAAGTTACTCATGTATACATGTGTCATATGTGCAAAAATCAAGGGAAGTAAAAATGGATGACATATACATATACAACATGTACACCTTGTCTCTTTTGTTAGCCACATTTCAGATTAAGCAACGCCGAGGACGGCTTTGTTTTCAAGAAGGGGAGGATGATGAGGACATGACTACCTTGGATACGACCAAAATATTGCATACATGCATATTTGTCAGGTGATTTCTAGTGCAAACTATTCAATAATCTATTTATGTTATCCAGAACAAAAATACTTCACACACTTTTGTGTTTTGTCTAATTGCAGGTGTATGAGACATTTGTACAATCCACATATGAAGATAAGGGCAAAGTCGCAGTTTAGGTTCTGTTCAAAAAGTCCTCTCACGTCACTTTTGGGCCAAGAGAAGATAGAATCCAAGTCTCTCACATTTTGGATTCAGATTCGGACTGCACAGACATACCTGAATCAAAACGTCAACAACTTTTTCATACGGACTCCGAATTGGGTGATTCTTTTTTTGTTGGAAAGTAGATTTCGTGCTCTTTCCAACCCAATTGGATTCACCTTCCAATTCATCTGGAGCGTTGAGATAGCGACGAAACAATCTGACGCTGCAGCAGAATCCGAGTCAAACAACAAGTCCAAAGGTGTTGCATCACCTCCATTTGGGCCCATGAGCCTTGTACAACCTAGGGTTAGTTTTAGGCTGCCTTGGGACATCCCCCCACTTCCTTGGCCGCCACCCCTTGCTCCTATATAAGTAGATCCATCTAGTAGCTTTGTCCTTGGGATTTGTTTAGTTAAAAGTTAGCCATTACAACTTCGTGTACTTCGTTTGTGTCCAACGACCAGACCAAGACCGCTTTCCGATCCCCACCTTTATTAATACTTCATCTATATTCGCAATATTCAGATTGCATTATCATATTCTTGCTTGTTCTTTGATTGCGTGCAGGAATAGACCTTCATGGTCAGGCTGATCGTGCTTCCAACATCGTCTATAACCTCGGGAGATTGGTTTAGCGATTGCTAAGGTGCAACGTCGTGCACGTTTGTAGTGAGATCGTCAAAGTTGACTCCACCAAATCGATATTTATCATCTCATCGAAATATTGGGACCCTCGCCTCTATCACTGAGTATGGTTTCCCTGCAAAACATTGGTGTTAGGGTGACTCTGGTGAGTCCTCTGTCTGTATGAAGCCTTTGGACCATATGAAGCCTTTGGTGTGGGGTTTGTCTTCTTCCCTGGTGGTGTCATGATGACATTCACAGGAAGTTTCTCAAGACAACTTTTGGGCATCCAAATCTTCTTCAAAGGTGCTCCATTCCTACAGTTAGTACCAATATACCTGGCAAATACTTCCCCATTCTAATTCTTGAACAGTTTGTAGTTTGTATCAAAGGATTCATCAATGATAATAGGGTTAGCACAAGTGAAGCCAGATAAGGTAGATGGATTCATTGAAGGTTCCTTTGCAGCAACCCATGTGGTTTTGGGGTACTGCTCAGGCTTCCAGTATGAACCATCAACATTCATTTACTCTCGAACCCAACACCCTCTTTCCCAGGGTTTCGGTTCAGAATCTATTTCTTGAGGACGTCGCATAGTGTCTGATGCCCTTTGATGCTTTTCTACATCCCTGGTTCAAGCAATGTCTTCAACCTGGCATTCTCATCAGCAATAGTAGTGGTATCCTCAGAAGAGGGGTTAGTTTCCACATCAGCAGGTGAAGACATAGCAACAGTAGCAGCAGTAGAACATCCAGCAACAGAGACATCATTATCACGCTCAAGACATTTTAAACATGGTGGCTCAAAGTCTTCCTGAGAGGAACTGATCTGTTGAGTGCGGAGTGACTCGTTCTCCTTTTGAAGATCTTCATGAGCCGATCTCAAGTTCTCAAGCTCTTTCTTCCTTTGAAGATAATCATAGGAGAGATTTTCATGAGTGGTTGAGAGCGTTTCATGACGACTTTCAAGTTCTTCGTACTTAGCGTGAAGACTTTTAATGTCTTCAATTAAGGACTGAGTTTGAGTCATTTCCGCGTCCAATGGGTCATCGCTTTTGTCTAGCAGCTTTTGAATATGTTCCATAGCATTATGTTGTTCTGTTGCAATTTTAGCAAGTGTTTTGTAGCTAGGTTTAGATTCACATTCAGAGTCATCTTCACTTGATGTTTGAAAGTAAGCATCGCAAGAGTTTACCTTGGCACCGCGTGCCATGAAGCAGTAGGGCCATGAATCACTTTGGTAAGCATCGCAAGAGGTGGGAGCAGAGTCATCCTCATCATCAGCATCGGCGTTGGTGACGCGGCCATTGTCTTCAGTGTTGAAAATGGACTTGGCGACATATGCTGAAGCTAGAGCCAGGCTTGCCACTCCTGAATCAGAATCTTCCTCAGACTCCACCTCCGCCTCCTCGGAAGCAGACTCCTCCTCTGAATCCATCTCCTTGCCAACAAACGCACGAGCCTTGCTTGATGAGCTCTTCTTGTGTGATGAAGACTTAGATGAAGATTTTGATGAAGACTTTGAGGATTTCTTCTTCTTCTTGTCATCAGAATCATATTCTCTCTTCTTCTTCTTCTTCTTGGTCTCATTGTCCCATTGAGGACACTCAGAGATGTAGTGCCCAGGTTTCTTGCACTTGTGGCATGTTCTCTTCTTGTAGTCACGAGAGGAAGCTTCATCATTTCTTGAGTTGGATCTTAAAGACTTTCTAAAGCCCTTTTTCTTCGTGAACTTCTTCACAAGCATAGCGAGCTCCTTTCCAATGTCTTCAGGATCCTCCGAACTTCAGTCAGATTCTTCTTTAGATGAGGACACAACTGTTGCCTTCAAAGTGCGAGATCGGCCATAGTTGGGACCATAGATATCTCTTTTCTCAGATAACTGGAACTCATGTGTGTTGAGCCTCTCAAGTATGTCAGACGGATCGAGAGTCTTGAAGTCAGGGCATTCTTGAATCATCAGGGCCAGGGTGTAAAATGAACTGTCAAGTAATCTCAGGAGCTTCTTGACGATTTCGTGCTTGGTGATCTCAGTGGCACCGAGTGCATGAAGCTCATTTGTGATATCAGTGAGGCGATCAAACGTGAGCTGGACATTTTCATTGTTGTTTCTCTTGAAGCAGTTGAAGAGGTTGCGAAGAACATCAATCCTTTAGTCTCTCTGAGTTGAGACTCCTTCGTTGACCTTGGAGAGCCAGTCCCAGACTAGCTTCGCAGTTTCCAGTGCACTCACACGGTCGTACTGTCCTTTTGTCAAGTGACCACAGATGATGTTCTTGGCAGTCGAGTCCAGTTGAATGAACCTCTTGACATCAGCAGCGGTGATACCTTCACCGACCTTGGGAACGCCGTTCTTGACGACATACCAGAGGTTGACGTAAATGGCTTCAAGATGCATACGCTTTTTATTCTTCCAGTAGGGGTAATCAGTGCCATCGAAGACAGGGCATGCAGCGACCTTGATTATCCCTGCAGTCGACATAGCTAAAACTCTAGGTGGTTAAACCGAAGCACACAGAACAAGGGAGCACCTTGCTCAGATACCAATTGAAAGTGCTAGTTATCGACTAGAGGGGGTGAATAGGCGGTTTTTTATTGAAGTCTTCAAAACACGGGAGCTTTGAAGACAGACAGTAGAAATGAGCCTATTGATATGCAGCGGAAGGTAGACTACGCTAGATAGGCCATAGTCAAGTAAGCAATGAAGTGAAAGTTTGAAGACTATCAGCAGCTAGGTAGTATGGATCAGGATGGAAGATAGTATGAAGCCAAACAGTAAACAGTCTTCACTCAGTGAAGTCAATCAGATCATATAGGCAAGCAATGACTTCACGAAGACAAACTGTAAAGTAAAGGGAAGTGAAATGAAAGATAGAACTAGTAGCTTGGTGAAGACAAGGATTTGGTAGACCAGTTCCAGTTGTTGTGACAACTGTACGTCTGGTTAGGGAGGCTGAGATTTAACTCAAAAGACCGCGTCTTCACCTTATTCCCCTTGAGCTAAGGACACACTGTCCTCGCCCAATCACTTTGGTAAGTCTTCAAGGTAGACTTCCAAACCTTCACAGACTTCATTCACCGGCAATCCACAATGACTCTTGGATGCTCAGAACGCGACGCCTAACCGGCTAGAGGATTCACAGTCCTCAACTGTAACAAGTCTTCAGATCACGCGGACAAAAAGACTTCAGTGATGCCTAACACTCTTTGGCTCTGGGTGTTTTGGGCTTTGCCCTCGCAAGGATCTCTCTCTCTCTCAAATGCTCCGGAGGTGGATTGCTCTCATAGATAAAAGTCATGCACTAACTCTGAGCAGCCACCCATTTATGGTGTAGGGGGTGGGCTATTTATAGCCAGGAGGCAACCCGACCTGATTTGTTCGAAATGACCTTGGGTCACTAAGGAACTGACATGTGTCCAACAGTCAGATTTCAAACACACGCGGCAGCTTGACTTGGGCTACAAGTAAAGTTGACTCATCCAGCTCTGGATAAGATTTGCTCTCATTGTCTTCGCTCGAAGACATAGGATTTGGTTGAGCATCACTTCAGTCACTCTGACTTTGTTCACTTGGACCCCACTTAACAGTACGGTGGTTCCTATGACTCAACAAAGAAGAAAATGGAACTACGAAACAACTATGTCTTCACACTCCATGGTCTTCATGTGAATGTCTTCTCATGTCATAATCTTCACTGTGAATATCTTCAGAAACCACCATTGTCTTCAATGTCTTCACACATTTTTAGGGGTCATCTCTGGTAGGTAAACCGAATCAATATGGGACTACTACCTGTGTTATCCTCCAATTCTCAAAAACACATTAGTCCCTCAACCAAGTTTGTCGTCAATACTCCAAAACCAACTAAGGGTGGCACTAGATGCACTTACAGCTCATAAAAAATTTAACTGAAGCAAAGAGAGCAATTCTAACAAGTCATGACATAATTTTGGCTCTCTCAAATAGGTGTGTCCAGCAAGGATTGATGACTTAGAACAAAAAATAAAACAAGCAAAGACCCATATCGTACAAGACGCTCCAAGCAAAACACATATCATGTGACGAATAAAAATATAGTTTCAAATGAAATACCTATGATCGTTGGAAGAAAGCGGGGATGCCACTCGGGGGCATCCCCAAGCTTAGTTGGTTGCTCATTTTTGGATAATATCTTGGGATGCCTGGGCATCCCCAAGCTTAGGCTCTTCCATCCTTCCTTCATCCATCGTAAGATAACCCAAAACTTGAAAACTTCAATCACATAAAACTCAACAAAACCTTCGTGAGATCCGTTAGTATAAGAATAATAAACCACTACTATAAGTGATGTATCAAACCAATTCATATTTCGTTTTTATATTGTATCTACTATATTCCAACTTTTCTATGGCAAGAACTTATCAAAGAAAACCATAGAGCCATCAAAATAAGCACACAACACAAAGAAAACAGAATCTGTCAAAACAAAGCAGTCTGTAGCAATCTGACTCTTTCAAATACTTATGTAACTCCAAAAATTCTGCAAAATTAGGACGGCCTAAGAAATTTGTATATTGATCTACTACAAGTGGAATGGGTCTTTTATCGCTCTCTGGTAAAAAATTAAAATTAATTTCGTAAGCGTAAAAGTTTCTGTTTTTTCAGCAAGATCAAACAACTATCACCCAAGAAGATCCTAAAGGATTTACTTGGAACAAACACTGATTAAAACATAAAAACACAATCATAAGTGTTAACACACAAAAACAGGAAGCAAAAGGCAAAAATAAAATTTATTCGTTGGGTTGCCTCCCAACAAGCGCTATAGTTTTATGCCCTTAGCTAGGCATAAAGCAAGGATCTAAGTTTTGTCATCTTTGGTTCGAGATCCATAAGATGCCCTCGTGATTGATTCATAAGGTGGCTTAATTCTAGTTCTAGGAAAGTGTTCCATACCTTTCCTCAAAGGAAATTGGAACTTAATATTGCCTTCTTTCATATCAATCACGGCACCGATAGTGCGTAAAAATGGTCTACCAAGAATAATTGGACAAGACGGATTGCAATCAATATCAAGAACAATAAAATCTATGGGCACATAATTCCTATTTGCAAGAATAAGAACATCATTAATTCTTCCCATAGGCTTTTTAATAGTAGAATCCGCCAACTGCAAATTCAAAGGACATTCTTCAAGATTAGTAAGACCAAGCACATCACATAAAGATTTCGGACTTGTAGAAACACTAGAACCCAAGTCACACAAAGCAAAACACTCATAATTTTTAATCTTGACTTTGATAGTAGGTTTCCATTCATCATGCAATTTTCTAGGAATTGAAACTTCTAATTCCATTTTTCCTTCAAAAGCTTTCATCATAGCATCAACAATATGTTTAGTAAAAGATTTATTTTGTTCATAAGCATGGGGTGAATTTATCATGGATTGCAACAAAGAAATACAATCAATCAAAGAGCAACTATCATAATTAAATTCTTTGTAATCCAAAAGAGTGGGTACATCACTAGATAAAGTTTTGCCCTCTCCAAACCCACTTTCATCAATTTTTTCAACAAGATTTTCACCCTCCGAAATATTGGGATGCCTCCTACCTAAAGTTGACTCTTCTCCAGTCCATTTTTCATCAATATTAACTTTACTAAGCAAGGAATCAATAGAAGAAATACCAATCATTTTAAGATTTTCATCACTTTTGCGAAAGAAATCACTAGAAAACGCTTTTTCTAAAAATTCTCTTTTAGCTCTAAGCATAGCAGTTCTTTTCTTACTTTTATCATAGAAACATAAAGAGATTTAATTGATTCATCTACTTTAGGCACAAAAAATTTCATCTTGAGATTTTCCACATCATGAGCAATTCTATCAACACTTCTAGACAAATCATCAATCTTACTCAACTTTTCTTCTATGGAAGCGTTGAAAGCTTTTTGAGTGTTGATAAATTCTTTAATATTATTCTCAAGATTAGAGGTGTTCCTATTATTATTATAAGATTGATTTCCATAGGAATTACCATAATTATTAGAGTAATTACTAGGAAAGGGCCTTGACGGTGTCGTGTACCTAGGGTAGGGCAATAGACCTGATCTAAGCACCCTCCCCAAGGACACTGCCCTATAGTCAAAGACATCCAAAGGATAGCAAATTCTACCGATTGAAATCACCTCAAGATGCAACCCACTCGACCATGAGTTCCACTCGGGTAACCCAATTCCATTCGACCATGATATAATCATTCGACCACATCATAAACCACTTGGAGCGCAGAAGATCTAAGGCCACTCAGGATGGCAACGGTCAGGCGTTCACTCCGTAGTCTTAAGGGTCATTTATATCACTTTAATGCTGATGTTACCAGTAACGTCCCCTCTTTATGTACATTGAACCCTTGTAACGTGGGCGGGGTGGGGTCCTGGCACACTCTATATAAGCCACCCCCTCGACTGGCACAAGGGTTCGCACCCCCTGTAACTTCACGCGCAATCCAATCGACCGAGCCTCCAGGCACCGAGACGTAGGGCTGTTACTTCCACCGCGAAGGGCTTGAACTCGTACATCTTGTGTGCACAATCTCAATGTAGCTAGGATCTTGCCTCTACATTCCTACCCCCTACTTTACTTAGAACCACGATAGTTGGCGCCCACTGTGGGGCAGGTGTCTTAGCGACTTTCCGGTGAGGTTACGATTTCTCCGAGTCCTTTCATCATGGTTTCCGGCGGAGGTTTGGTGGAGGGCCGCGAGATCCGTCTCGGCGCGCTTGTCTTCATCGCCGATGACTCAGCTTGGCTTCAGGAAGCTCCTCTCGATGTCGAGGCGCTCCTCGTCCGTGGGGCGACACACTTTCGCGCGTGCGTTCATGGCGTCCTTCTGTGGCAGCCGTCGACTCAGTATCGGACGGCCCCCGTAGCACCTTCGCTCCCCGCTGCTCGCCCTCACAAGCGATCCGGTCAGTCACGGCTTCAGCGGTGGGTGAAGCACGCGGTAACGCGTCAGTCGGCCACCCCTCAAGTCGCGGAAATCGAGCCTGGCGAATCTCTCTACGGCCTATTCGACCTATTAACTAGCTCCATCGAGATCCTGTCCGAGTGCGACAGCAGTGACCCCGTGGCAGAGGTCCTGATGGTCGACACGCCTCGCAGCCCGCCTGGCATGCGTCGCAACGGCGGCGACGACCGGGGGGGGGGCGCCGCGCGGGGTCGTG
>NW_024119241.1:0-12038 GCF_003073215.2 Triticum urartu
ACGTTGTGACGTTAGGCACACCCAAAGCACTCCTACGGTATCCTGGAGTTGCACAATCTCATGGTCTAAGGAAATGATACTTGACATTAGAAAAGCTTTAGCATACGAACTACACGATCTTTGAGCTAAGCTTAGGATTGGGTCTTGTCCATCACATCATTCTCCTAATGATGTGATCCCGTTATCAACGACATCCAATGTCCATGGTCAGGAAACCGTAACCATCTATTGATCAACGAGCTAGTCAACTAGAGGCTTACTAGGGACATGGTGTTGTCTATGTATCCACACATGTATCTGAGTTTCCTATCAATACAATTCTAGCATGGATAATAAACGATTATCATGAACAAGGAAATATAATAATAACTAATTTATTATTGCCTCTAGGGCATATTTCCAATAGCCGGCCCCTGCATGGGCTCCCCGTCCGGCCCCGGCTTGGCTTCGCGGTAGATGTTGTAGATGCCTCTATCCTAGACACCGTGCGGCGGATTGTAGAGATCCGTTTAGGTGTTCTCGGTGCCTGCAGAATGGTCATCGAGCGCGTGGGTGTTGCAACGCCTGGCGTCCCCTCAACTTATTGGGAGGCGCTACTGCATCGATGTTGCCCCCCACTCCGTCGGGCACCATCAGGCTCCAGCTCCTCGCAAGATCCAGATAGAAGCCTCGCTCCCCTCGAAGACGTCTTGTCATGATTCTTGGGCCTCGATCGTTTATGCTCCTGCTGGCTCTGTGGCGTCGACGGATACGCTGGTGCGGTCTGCCTTGGAGGGGTAGGTCGAGCTGCTGCGCTCTGAGCTCCTTGGCATGGGTTCCTTCCGGCTTGATAAGACGATTCAGCCTCTGCGCGATGTCGTTGACACCATGCAAGGTTGGATGCTGCGGATGGGAAGCTTCTTGGAGCGAGCTGAGGCTGCATTGGATGACGGTCTCTCCCTGGCGCCACTTGTGTTGCAGACTGCTCATGTTTTTTGCCCTTTGGTTGTGCCTGATATTAGCTTTGAGCTCGAGAGGGGAGCCGGGCTTCATGGTTGTTTCTCCCCTCATGCAGATCATGCCTGAGCTTCGGGACCTGTGTGGGGCTCCGGTTTTGCCTCTGTCCGTCGAACAACTGAAGGTGCCCCCCCCCTCGGCGATCCCGATTGCAGAATTATTGCCTGCATCACCTCGAGAGTCTAGCCAAATACTTGATGCCGAGGAGTGTGGTGATTTGGATGTTGTTGTCTCTCGCTCACCTAAGTCCATTGGGTGTCAGGCGTCAGGCAGCCCACCTCTCGGTGTCATGGAGCATGATGTTTAAGATGTTGCTGCCCTTCCCTCGTCTGCGACCATCGAGCAGGTGATGCCTGTGAGTGACACGACCACTGAGCCAAGTGTGTTGCCATCTACTCCCAACCCAGATGCTTTCTTCGCGAAGGAACTTTGTGACTTGCTCGCCAGTGTGGAAACTGCTAGACCTGGTTTGGGTAGGTCGATTGCTTGCCTCTTGACTGGGACGCCAATAAGGGGCAAACGAAAGAAGGTGGGCAAAGAAAAGAGTAGCGCCACAGGCAAGGCGTCTCTGACTGCTTGATGGATGACCTTCGATCTCTCGGCCCGTCCTTGAGAGGTGTCAGATGAGTTTTTTTTCTATTTTGACTTACTCCTCCGCCACGAGGAACGGGAATGGATAAGAGGCTTGTGGGATTGACGTGATAGGGTAGGGTCGGCTATACTGCTGGTGGCGAACTCCAAGCTAATAATCTGAAGCGCATGGATACAAGTTATCCTTGGAAGGAAAGACAATTCCGAATCTGCTTTGTCTTGTGTACAAGTGTTCTTGTCGGCGTTCTCTTGGTGTAGTAGCAATGTCGGGTCTGTGGATGTTGTGTATTCGAAGAGACTGGCGGGGTCACCTGTGCGGTTGTGGGGTTTCTTACTGTGTGAATAGTTAGTATGTGCTCCGCTTGTATTGATTTTCGCCCGGTTTTTCGTAAATTAACTGGAGAATTCTCTTCTTCTTAATTAATCCATTAATCGATGAGGCAAAACTTTTGCCTCCGTTTCGAGAAAAAAGAGAAGGAGACATATATTGGGCACAATTCATTTCTTCATTTCATTTACTTCGGGTCATGCATGTACCAACGGGGAGGAGTATACTTGAAAAAAAAGCTTACATTTATATATACAAATGAAAAAGTACAAAACTGCCACTCACGGCATGGACCACTAGCGGCCGGGGAGCTAGGACACATGTTGTGTTTTTTCACGGGCCGGGTAGTGTTGTTGCGTGTTCTTGGTTTTCGGCATAATATTTTGTGGTCATGTTTTTTTTTCCCTTTTCCTAATTTAACTGTGTATCCTTATTAATGTCTTGAGTAACTGTAGATCATGTTATTGGGTTGTCACTCTTGAGAATGTGTCGGTCTATTGAAAATTATAGTCAGGACATTAAAAACATTTGAGTGATTACTACGGTACGCATTAAAAAACATATATCTCATATTGATTTTTTTAAAATCAAGCATGCCACATGATTCAATTGAATGATTATTTTGGTATACGCATCCATGCAGTCTGTGCCGGTGTACCTATCGGAGATGGCACCTGCGCATCTCCGCGGCATGCTCAACATTGGTTTCCAGCTCATGGTCACCATCGGCATCCTGGCAGCGGAGCTCATCAACTACGGCACTAACAAAATCAAAGGCGGCCACGGTTGGCGCGTCAGCCTGGCTCTCGCGGCTGTGCCTGCGGTGATCATCACGGTTGGCGCACTCTTCCTCCCCGACACCCCCAACTCACTGATGGAGCGAGGCCACCCGGAGGCGTCGCGTCGGATGCTACGCCGTATCCGCGGCACCGACGACATCGGCGATGAGTACGCGGACCTAGTGGCGGCGAGGGAAATATCAAAGCAAGTACAGCATCCGTGGCGCAACATCCTGATGCGCAAGTACCGCGCGCAGCTCACCATGGCTGTGCTCATCCCCTTCTTCCAGCAGGTCTCCGGCATCAACGTCATCAACTTCTATGCGCCGGTGCTATTCGAGACCCTAGGTTTCAAGGGAGACGCGTCGCTTCTCTCGTCGGTGATGACTGGCGGCGTCCTCGTGCTCGGGTCGATGGTGTCGATGTTCACCGTCGACAGGCTGGGGCGGAGGAAGTTGTTCCTGCAAGGCGGCGCGCAGATGCTGGTGTCCCAGATCGCGGTGGGAACTCTGATCGCGGTGAGGTTCGGGACAAGTGGCGTGGGAGAGATGCCCAGGGGTTATGCGGCGGCGGTGGTGCTCTTCATCTGCGTGTACGTGGCAGGCTTCGTGTGGTCGTGGGGGGCGCTGGGGTGGCTGGTGCCGAGCGAGATCTTCCCGCTGGAGATTCGGTCGGCGGGGCAGAGCATCACCGTGTCGGTGAACATGCTCTTCACCTTTGTCATCGCGCAGGCCTTCCTCACCATGCTCTGCCACCTGAAGTTCGGGCTCTTCTACTTCTTCGCCGGCTGGGTGGTGATCATGACCGCCTTCGTCGCGCTCTTCCTTCCGGAGACCAAGAACGTGCCCATGGAGGAGATGGTGCACGTTTGGAAGGGACACTGGTTCTGGAGCAGGTTCATCGGAGACGCTGACGACGTCCACACCGGTGTCAATGTGTTAGCATTAACCTAGATTATGAATTTGTAATGAGTCGTTCGTGGATGCATTTGCTTTGCTTTGTTGATTAATTTGGTGTGGACATACGCACAATATGCATCACTGCAGGAAAATAGTCATGAACACGGGTGCGTGAAAGTTAATAATCCACGTGCCAGTGCCAGAACTATGAGTTGATTTTATGATTTTATGGGTTTCAGCTCTAGTCTACCTTATTTTCTTGTTGTTGAATCAGTTGCCGCAAATTGGTGTGATCACAACACGAGGTGGACAATGCTTCATAAGTCTTGTGCTCATGGCCACTGGGTTCTGACTTCTGACAGGTGTTTCCGTTGGTTGAAGTTCGTATCAAGCGCTAGCAAATGAAGATTTCTCAGATCAATCGAATCCATATGCTCTAGCGTTTGGTCTGTCCTCTAATGGAGCTTCTTGAAAATCAAGCAAGATTTGAGAGAATGGTTTTAGGGATTGGAAGAACCATGAAGAGGATTTGGAGAAATTTCTGGGCCATTCTCTTCGGTCCCTCTCTCTGTATACATCTATAGTATGTGTACATTTTACATTTTAGTCCCTAAGGAACTAGGTAAATATAGTCATACACCAACACCCCCCCTCAAGATGGGGCAAATACATCATACAAACCCATCTTGCTACAAAACATGGAGAATGTTTTTTCGGGGAGTCCTTTTGTAAGGACATCTGCTACCTGACTAGCTGAGGTTACATACGGTAGGCAAACTATCCCTCTATCAAGCTTCTCCTTAATAAAATGACGATCAATTTCTATGTGCTTGGTTCAATCATGCTGAACAGGGTTATTTGCAATGTCAATGGCAGCTTTGTTGTCACAGTACAACCTCAGAGGCTTGCACCTGTACAGCCGCAACTCTGCTAGGAGGATATGTATCCATAGTAACTCACATATGCCGTGAGCCATAGATCTAAACTCAGCCTCTGCAGTAGATCGAGCCACTTGACCTTGCTTTTTACTTCGCCAAGAAACTAGGTTTCCTCCTACAAATGCACAATAACCAGATGTTGAGCGTCGGTCATCTAGGGAACCAGCCCAATCAGCGTCAGTATAGCACTCAACTTGTAAGTCTCCTTGTCTGGTATATAAAAGGCCTCTTCCTGGGCACCCTTTAAGATACCTTAGGATCCTGTTTACAGCTTCCATATGAGCTGATTTTGGGTCATGCATATACTGGCTAACTACACTCACAGCAAAAGCAATATCTGGACGGGTATGAGATAAATATATTAACCTTCCAACAAGTCTCTGATAGCGCTCTCGATCCACGGGTGTACCTGCATCACTACTTAAACGATGATTTTGCTCAATAGGTGTAGCTGCAGGTCGACAACCAAGCATACCTGTTTCCTTGAGCAAATCCAAGATATATTTCCGCTGTGAGAGAAAAATGCCCTTTGACCCTCGTGAGACCTCTATACCAAGAAAATATCTCAGTTTTCCCAAGTCCTTCACTTCAAATTCCTGTGCAAGATGATGCTTTAGATTTGCAACTTCAGTGGAATCATCTCCGGTAATCACAATGTCATCGACATACACTATCAGTATTGCAACCTTTCTATTACTATGCTTGTAGAATAGTGTATGGTCAGCATTGCTTTGAACATAGCCCCTTTTCAGCATGGATTGTCTAAACCGGTCAAACCAAGCTCGTGGTGACTGCTTTAAGCCGTAGCAACACCTTTCCACCGGTTTGACTGGACTCAAACCCAGGAGGTATATGCATGTATACTTCTTCTTGGAGATCACCATGAAGGAAAGCATTCTTCACATCCATCTGGTAAATATCCCAATCAAGGTTTACATCACATGACATAAGTGTCCTTACTGAATTCATCTTTGCCACCGGTGCAAAGGTCTCTTCATAGTCGATTCCATATGTTTGTGTGTAGCCCTTCGCCACAAAACAGGCTTTATACCTCTCCACCTTTCCCCCGGGGGTCTGCTTAATACTGAAAACCCACTTACAACCTACAAGTTGCTTACCTGGTGGTAGATCCACGAGCTCCCAAGTCTCATTCTTCTCCAAGGCTTTCATCTCATCAAGCATTGCTTCCTTCCATTTTGGATCCTCTATAGCTATTTTCCAATTAGATGGTATGGACACAGAGTCTAAAGGGGCAATAAAGCTTTTGAAGGGTGGATTACAATATGCATAGAAATGAAATTGGCAATATCATGTTTATAATCTTTGAGGTGTCCTGGAATGTTTCGATTTCTAGTAGGTTTTCGCAAAGCAATCGGTAGATTATTTTCAGGAGCAAGGGTAGATAATTGATTCTCACTCTGCCCCGCGGTGCTAATAGGAGTGGCGGAACTACATGGGTTAGTGTTAGTACCTGGGTCCTCATGCATGTGAAGCTCACCGTCTTGTGAAGGAAATGAAGAATTTTCTATTGCATTTTCTGTGTCTCCATGACCAGAAACATTATTGCACCCATCATTATTTGTCTCCTCCCCCTGATTTTGAGCATTATCTAGAATGGGTAAACCACCCGAAGTGGAAACAAGAATGGGGCTTAATGGAGAGTCTCCATTACTACTCTCCCCTTCTTGTTGCACTTCACGTGGGGATAAGGCAATGCCAGTGTCACTTGTTGAGCCATAATATGGTTCATGCTCACGGAACGTCACATCCATACTTACAAAAAATCGGCGCTCTGAAGGTCACCAACATCTATAACCCTTTTGAGAGGGGGAATAACCCATGAAAACACATTTGAGAGCACGGGGATCTAATTTTCCAACAGAGTTCCTATAATCATGCACAAAGCACACACACCCAAAGACCTTTGGAGGAACTACAAAGTCATTAGAATTCAAGAGACACTCAGTGGGAGTCTTGTGACCAAGAACCCAAAGAGGCATACGGTTTATCAAATATGTTGCGTTTTTTATTGCTTCCCCCCAAATAAATTTAGGCACATTCATTGTAAACACTAGATAACACCCAGCGCGTTGCTGCGGGAACTCTTAGTCTTACGCATATGGTAGATAAATTTGATCTTTCATCTTTTCAGTTCCTAGGATGCGCAAAAATTACAATACATGGTCAGCCATGATGCATTTTCATATTTCAGAAAGAAAAAAGTCATTTTTATACCTGAAAGCGAAGAGACATTATGGGACAAAATAGCATAACAGATCTACAATTCTCGAGAGTATCGAGGAAAGTGCCCATCTCATATCATTACCAAATCTTGCTGAAAATAGAAGCACAATCGTGTAAAATGTTCCCTCTGATTGCAGATGAACTTGAGCATTGATCTTTTATCGTGGTCGAGCTATTTACACATCAATCCTATTACCGAAAATCATGAGAAAAACGAAGACATATATATTGGCAATCAACAATTGTCTGAGACAAATGAAAAGAAAACCAAATAACTGTGAATATAAAAGGAGCATGACCCATCACCATGGATGTCGCAAGGACTCTGATGTGAAGGGTAATCTTCGACACATTTGCTGAACTTAAATAAACCGTATACTTCACTCATTGTGTTGTCTTCATTAACACAGTATTGGCAGGTTCGGCGGATAATAGACCTCAATAGAACACTCCTCCCGGAAGTATAGACAAAACTTCTCTAAAGTGCAATAGAATAAACCCAATTCACAAATCTGAATGAACTGCAACAGAATAGATCATTTTATCCTAACATGTAGTGGTTAACCTAATTGGTTAGTGATTCAAGATCAAGTGTAATATATCAATAACAACATTGACCTTCGGATTCCATGATCAATAAGAAATAGGGAAAAGTCATGCCTTACTTGACGGCAATAATAGAAGAGCTCATCTTGCACATTGATATGAAAGCCCACAAATTCCGAAGGCCCTGGTGATGTTGATTGACAGAACATGAGATACATGAGTAAATAAAAGAGTACAGTAGATGCAAGCATAGCCCAGTTGAAAACAACCCCTCTTCTTCCTCTCCCAATGCACGACGCGCCGCCCAGATTGTATTGCTCCATGACGGGCCAAGGGGTAAGGCGTTGAGGAGCTGTATGATGGGAATCGGGAAGCTCGTTGGTTGTAACTTGTAGCTGATGGCTCAGGGACTGATTATGGATGGCAACCGCGGCTGGACGAAACCGATGAGGACGGTCGGAGAAGGCCGGCAGGGAAACCCGCCCGATGAGGGGCGCCGGCGAGGTGCTGCTTGAAGGTGCAACATCAAGGTCCATCTTGGCGTGAGGATGAGGTCGTGCGCCGAAGATTTACTCTGGCGGCTGCAAGTCGATTGGGAAGATATATATGCGGGCCGCGGACCCATCTGTTCATTGGTCATAAATTTTGGTGGGGGATCTAAGGCGATGCATCTGGGTGGAAGAGGAAATGCTAAGAGATCTCAAACGATAATGGACCTTGAGTCGACTGTTACGCTTACGGTGCTGCCGGATGAGCACAGGAAAAATAGAGAAAATAAAATAAATGATGATGTGGCATGTGTGATGAGGTGGACAGGCTGCATGTTAAGATAAATAGGGTAATAGGGGTGAATCTCTTAGATATATAGGATAAGTGAGCGTGCAACCTCAAGCAAATGTCTATTTTTACGCTCTGCAACACCATTTTGTTCCGGAGTATCAACACAGGTAGTTTGATGTTCAATGCCATTTGAGGCAAGGAACTGTCCAAACTCGTTATTGATATATTCAGTACCATTGTCTGAACGCAAGGTTTTAATAGTTGCCCCATGTTGATTTTTAATGAGAGCACATAAATCCTTAAAAACCAAGAACACATCACTCTTATGCTTCAAGAGATAAAGCCAAGTGTAACGACTAAAGCAATCAATAAAAGTCACAAACCATCGGTGCCCAGAAATGGAACGAACCTCACAGGGTCCCCAAACATCCGAGTGAATCATTTCAAATGGTTTGGCACTTCTTAAACCTATACTAGGATAGGAACCCCTTGTATGTTTAGCTAACTCACAAGCATCACATACAAGGAGCTCCTTGGGACACAACTTGAAAAGAGAGGGGCAAATACGTAATAATGCAGCAAAAGATAGATGGCCAAGCCTGCGATGATGGAGTAGCAGTTCTTGGCTAGGAGACAAGCATGATGCAAAAGCAACTTCATCACTTCCTTCATCAAGATAGTAGAGTCCATCATGCACGGTCCCAGTCCCCAACAGTCTCCCTCTCGCTAGCTCCTGAAAAGCACAACAGGTAGGATCAAACCAACCTCTACAGGTAAGGGATTTAGCAATAGAGCTAACAGATAAGAGGTTGATTGGAAATTTAGGAACATGTAGGACCGGAGACAAGGACAATGTCTTAGTGCACCTAACGGATCCATGTCCTACAATAGGTGCCATAGATCCATCAGCTACAGGTACCTTGTCCTTACCTGAACAAGGTGTGTAAGAAGTGAACAAATTTGAGGCTCATGTCATGTGGTTAGTAGCTCCTGTATCAATAACCCAAGGGTTTGATTGTGTTGTAGAAGTGTGGGTCTAGTGAGGTTTCATACCTTGGTGTAAATTGATATAGAAATTAGATTCAGCTTTAGAGGAATCCTGGGAAGTAGACGAGCCTTCTGAGAGTCTAAGCTTGGAAGTAAAATCCTCAAGAGCTCGCACATCGACCACTGGTAGCTCCCCCTTGGATGTAGTGAGGTTAGCTTGTTTTTTGTTTGCTCCATGAACTCCCCCTGGCCGAGACTTTCCTTTTTCCCACCAAGTTGCAAAGCCATGCAACTCAAAGCATGCATCCTTTATGTGTCTAGTCCTTTTACAATGGTTGCAAAAAAGTTTGTTTTTATCTAATTTGCCAACAAACTTTGGGGCACGTCGAGCTTGCATGGATAAGGCTGCACGAGCATCTGTATACTTTAGGCCATTCTCAGGCTGAGCCAACCGAGTCTCCTCCTCTATCACACTTGAGATAACATCATCAAGACTAAGCCACTCAGTTTTTGAGAATATAAGTTGGCGTCGAAGGTCAAATTCCTCATTTAAGCCATCAAGAAAGAGCTTGCTCACAAATGGCTCAAACCAGGTATGATGAATAGCCAAGTCTTGTTTGTCAACGGGCTCAAAGGGATGATAATAATGCAGTTCTCTGTACAGTCTTTTGGTCTCACCAGCATGCTCTGTCACAGACTTTGCGCCTTGCTTCAGGTTTGTCAATTCATGCATAATACGATTACCTTGCATTTTATTGGATCTCCCTGCAAACTGCTTCTCCAAAGCTGCCCATGTTGGAAATATGCCCTAGAGGCAATAATAAATTAGTTATTATTATATTTCCTTGTTCATGATAATCGTTTGTTATCCATGCTAGAATTGTATTGATAGGAAACTCAGATACATGTGTGGATACATAGACAACACCATGTATGCCCAGCTGATGAATTGCCCGGTCCAGCCAGCTTTACTGGATTAGGCTCAAGTGCATATTTGATTCCTTTAGGAACCACTCTGAGTTGTTGCTGCTGCTCAAACATTTTGCTGAAAATTTCATATAGCTTATCCACACTAGAATCCCCTGCTTTATCCTTGCTTGGATCTGCCATAGTTCACCACGACAAAACAAACACCCAGTCACACAGGACTTGTTTTTTAGCACTCCACCAGCAACACACTCGTACACAATGGCAAGTAGATGTATTAGTATGAGTTGCTCTCAGATGCACACACGCAGCACAAGCCGAATATTTTAATCCGGCCACCAAGCAAAGATGAGCTTGACTTGACGAGCTCACAGTCAGTCAGTACTAATCGCAATAATCCAAAGGGAATCACAGGTGCTATTATCACCTTCTCATACAGATGGTCAGATGCAGAGGAGGCAGTGGCCGTATATTGGCGGATGACAGTAAGAAGCTCGCCTGCAGATTAACAAATCTGTATACCGGCGACAGTGCGGCTAGATGCGGCAAGACATCACTAGCTTCTCGTTTCCTTATCAACTAACACAGGGGCGACTTGATGATTCAAAGCTTACCGCCTAGCCGCCGTAGTCAAGCTGGCGAATCTGGACGGCAACACAACACCGCCAACCTCAAATCACAGAAGAAACGCTGTGGATTTCAACCTGCTCCGATGCCATCTTGAAAATCAAGCAAGATTTGAGAGAATAGTTTTAGGGATTGGAAGAACCATGGAGAGGATTTGGGGAAATTTCTGGGCCATTCTCTTCGGTCCCTCTCTCTGTATACATCTATAGTATGTGTACATTTTACATTTTAGTCCCTAAGGAACTAGGTAAATATAGTCATACACCAACAGAGCTCCCTTCTTATCTTTGGATCCGTGAATCCAAAGCTTTGCGAGGCAGTTTGACCCCAAAGGACAGCACTCGGTGAAAAGTGCATACAAATTGCACACGCAGCCGGAGAGGATGACACGGGATGGAGGAGTAGGCAGCAGTACTACGGTGCTGGGCAACTTGGATGCGTGCCAAGATGACTCATGGAAACGCATATGGAAACTCCCCTGCCCCAGGAACATACAAATGTTTGCATGGCGCGTTAAACATGAGTCGTTGGCGCTGCGGACAAACTTGGTAAGGAGGGGCGTACCAATTGAAGATATTGCGTGTTTGTTCTGTGGACGGGCAGCAGAAGACGGAGCACATCTATTCATAAAATGTAAAGTGGTGAAAGATTTGTGGAGGGACCTGTCATTGGAAGAAGAAAGGAGGAAGATGGAGGACATAACATCAGTACATTAAATGATGAATTATTTGTGGAGAATCGATGAGCAGAAAAGAATACGCATACTCACCGCCTGGTGGTTGTGGTGGAGCAATCGCAATAAACTCAGGGAGGGCGAGCTCTCCTGGTATGCGGAGGAGGTGGCGCGGCGCACTCGCAGCTTGACACTAGAATACCAGCAGATCTTCTCCAAGAACCCCGGAAAACAGTGTGACACTAGATGGAGGCCGCCTCAGGAGGACATGGTTAAAATAAATGTCGATGGCTCGATAGTGCCCGGGGAACATCATGCAGGTTGGGGTGTGGTGGCGAGAGACTCGGAGGGTACTGTCATTTGTGCTCGTGCAGGTCGCCAGGAACATGTAGGAGATGCTTTTGGTGCAGAGATCTATGCCATGGCTCATGGTGTTGCATTGGCGGCCGATCTTGGTATAACGAGGGTGATATTTGAAACCGACTCCCAGCTTGCTGCGGATGCAATGGACCTGAGAAGGGCAGACTCGTCGGCTTACTCGGCAGTCATCGAGGACATCAAACTCCAACTGAAACTTTGGTTTTCTCATCATGTAATAGCGTCATCTAGGAGAGGGGCCAATTCTGTTGCCCATGAGCTCGCTACTCTGGGTCGTTTGTGTGAGGTAGAACACTCAATGCAGTGGGATGATGCTGTACCTGCCACGATAGTGGCTTTTGTTCT
>NW_024119242.1:0-11975 GCF_003073215.2 Triticum urartu
CGGCGGGGGATAGGGTTTTGACCCGCAAACCCGTAGATATAGTGGTCGGGGTGTGTGGTTTGCAGGCCGCGGCAATTTTTTTTACAGGCCGGGCGAGTATGCGGGCTCTGTTCTGGCTGGAAAATTGGGGCGAGCCCGCATACTCGCTGGAATTTTACGGGTTCGTGGCTTTTGCGGAATCTGCTAGAGTTGCTCTAACAGGATAGTAGTGCTACGTCAGTGAAAGAAAACAAAATGAAGTGTAACATTTGTCGTCCGACTTTTTTTTTTGGATAGGTCAAAATGCTTAAGCTTTTCCCTAAAAATTTGTAGGTAGCATTTGGTGTGACAATGAACACGTCTATTTTTTTTTCAAAAAAATTGACCTTGGCAAAAATGCATTTTTGGCACGCAGGAGCATATACTCCCTGGAGCCAAAAGCAATATCCGGTGCATTCACTGTTTTCTTTTATTTTATTTTTCTAAAGTGCACACATACCTAAACCTTAAAACTCAAGCACCCACTTTTGTATCTGCATTGGTTTCTCCCACCCTGCCAACCACATGTTATCAATATTATTTCTTCTCCACAACAAGCTGCCTGCCATCAGAAAGAGAAATGTCGTTGTCGATTCTCCAGGAGCTAAAGCAGAGGGATGCTTTTGCAAGTGGAGGAACAGAATCACATACTCCACTTATCATTTCTTCTTTCCATCAGCAGGAGACAAAAATTATATTCCGAGGTAGCGTAGCATCTGGTCAATGCAACAACAATCGCAGCTAGTGGCGATATATACATATATCCTCCTGCATAGCTTTCCAGACGAACCAAATTATACGCCGATCGATCGTCTCTTCCTAGATTCCAAATTTCAAAGTCAGAGTTAGGAACAAGGACTGTGTTTGGTTCCTTGGCCTGCCTAACTAGCTTTTCCTGCAAACTGCCGATCACGGGGCTAATTAAGGTTTGTGTTAACTTCGTAAAAACATTTGTTTTTGCATTAGTACTGGCTAGTGTACTGCTAATGATTTCAAAATAAATAAATAAATAAAGTTAGTGTCCTGTAATGACATGATTACCAAGAGAGTCTCCTGAGAATGCAGTGTCAAATCCGTGAGGATTAAAGCGAGGTTAACTGGTGGCCGTACGTACGTTGCCGGAGACTTCCCGTGCTTTCAGATCAGATCGGCACCGGCCGGCCGCTGAAAGGCTGACGCTTAACCAACTGCAGTCGTTTCATGAAGAAAAGAGAGAACTGCTGCAGTTAGATAGCCATCTCTTTCGCTTCGCAATCTCCTTTTCTCTCTCCTTTGTTGGATTCGATCTTGGATCGACAAATGGCATATTCGGCACCCAGATAGTGGTGTACGGAGGACAGCTAGCTAGTGGAACATTTGTTTCAGTCGCGAGAAATTTTCGGATTGTCCAAGTAATATGAACAGTCCATTGCTCACAATCCGATGGTTAGTATTACTTCCTCTCTCTTTTTTAGGGTTGATAGGTAAGATATGGACAACAACCCTATAGGGTTAATATACGGTAATCCACAAGGGTCCCGCATGCTCCATAGAAATTAAAAATTTGGGATCGAGGCCGAGGATGCCGCTGTGCGGGAGTCTGTCTAGCGCTGTCTGCTCAACACCGAGGAGCCGTGCGATGTGGACGCAGTTCTCAGCGACACGTCCTAGAAAGCTGTCATGGATGAAGAAATGCGCTGCAAAAAAGAGAACAAGACTTGGGAGTTCAGCTCACTTCGAGCTGGGCACAAGGCAATTGTTTTGAAATGAATATTCAAGGTGAAGCGTGACCCTGCCGGAAATGTCGTCAAGCACAAAGCCCGCCTTGTTGCAAAGGGGTATGCTCATCGAGAGGGGGTGGATTATTATGAGGTGTTTGCACCGGTGACTAGGATGAAAACAGTATGTGTGCGGCTAGCTCTTGCAGGACACTCTCGCTGGTAGGTTCATCACATGGATGTGAAGTCAGCATTCTTGAATGGCAAGCTCAGTGAGGAAGTTTACGTTGCACAACCACCTGGGTACACGGTCACTGACGAAGAAGGTTGCGTACTGAAGCTGCACAAGGCATTATATGGTCTTCGTCAGGCTCCAAGGGCATGGTACGTGAAGCTAGATGAATCCCTGACCGCGCTCGGCTTCACACGAGTCCATTGGAACATGCAGTGTATAGGCGCGGGGATCAAATCTCATATCTTCTTGTTGGGGTCTACGTTGACGATCTCATCATCACAGGGACATATGTCACCTCCATCATCGAGTTCAAACAACAGATGCAACAACTATTTAAGATGAGTGACCTTGGGCTACTAAGTTACTACTTAGGAATTGAAGTGTCACTATCAGAGGGCCAGATCAAGTTGCATCAGCGTAGCTATGCTACTAAGGTTCTGGTGGCTGCTGGCATGAGCGATTGCAATCCCTGTGCAACGTCCATGAAGAGTCGTCTGAAGTTGAAGAAGGAAGACAGTGATGAACCTGTTGATGCTACAATATATCGAAGTGTGATTGGCAGTCTACACTACCTTGTCAACACTAGACCCGACATCGCCTTCGCCATCAGCATCACCAGGCGGTTCATGGGGAAACCTAGCTCACATCACTGGGCGGCAGTCAAGCAAATTCTTAGGTACATGAAAGGAACAATGGACTACAGGTGTTGCTATAAGTCTGGCCATGGAGTCAGTGGCGGAGACAGGGGGGACCAGCAGGGGCCCTGGCCCCCCCTAACATCAAGGATTTAGTACTAGTTTGCTATAAACAGTGTCATAATTTGCTGCTAGAAATCATGTTTTAAATAGTTTGGCCTTCCCCAATCTATTTTAACAGCACTTGGCCCCCTAATACAGATTTTCTGGCTCCGCCACTGCATGGAGTGTCGAACCTGCTTGGTTACAATGACAACAACCATGGAAGTGACACTGGAGATCGCAAGAGTACTTTCGGCCAAATCTTCTTTCTTAGTGGAAATCCGGTGACTTGGTATTCTCAGAAGCAAAAGATTGTGGCTCTCTCTTCTTGCGAGGCGGAGTACGTGGCAGGGGCAGTGGCCACATGGCAGGGAGTGTGGCTATGACGACTCATAGGTGAAATGTTGGGCAAGCGAGCGGCAAAGTTGAAACTCTTAATTGACAACTAGGCCGCCATTGCACTGAGCAAGAATCATGTTCATCACGACCAGAACAAGTACATTGATATTAAGTTCCATTTCATTCGGGACTGTGTGGACACCGGACCAGTGGATGTCAGCCATGTGCGTACACAAAAACAGCTCACCGACGTGCTAACAAAGGCGTTGGGCAGAGTAAGTTTCATCAAGATGAGGCAGAAGATTCAGATGATCAAGGTGCAGACTGAGCGCGGAGCTTATGGCGGTGAAATGTAGGAGATAAGCTCATCGTGTTTATGTTTTTTGAATAATATAAGCATGGCGATGGGACATGCCCATGCACATGCATGTAGGGCAGTGTTGCATGCATGTGCTCTTTTCCTTTTTGTTTATTTTCACTTCCTCCGACTAGCACGGCACACATGAAGTAGTCATGGGATGACGCGACACCGATTCAGCTCGTGTACAGTTAGGTCGGAGGTTAGCTAGGCGTTAGTTCAGATCCTTTGTAATCGAGATATACAGAGGAAAAGAATAACAGAAAAGTCGCATATTCAAGCGACGTAAAAACTGTCTCTCTCTCGTACTTCTGCCAGTGAGTGTTCTTTGTTTGAGTAAATTGGTCAAAACCATCACATTTGTGGCAAAGATACTTCAAAACCACCGCTTTTATCGAAAATCACAAAAGACCACCACTTCTGCGCCAGTGAATAACAAAATGCACTAATTCCAAACTGAGCTCAGTCTAACAGCAAAACTGATAGGTGGGACCTGTCTATCAGGCTGATCTGGCAAAGACTAGTCTTAGTCAATGTGTTGACCTGCTGAGTTGGATGGGGTCCCATCTGTCAGCCACACATTTTATTTTCCCCTCTTCCTTTTCTTCCCTCTCCACATGGACAAGAATGCCGCCGCACTGCACGCCGCCCTTGCTGGTCGACGGTCAGCTAAGCTCTAGCTGCGCCCGTGCTTGCGGCGCCCACCGGCAGGCCCTGGCCGCGCACGTCGCCGTGGAGCGCCCGTGCTCATGGTGGTGCCCTGTGGTGGAGTGTCCCCGCCGCACTTGTGCTCGAGGCGGTGTGCCAGGGCCTCGCCGCGCCACACGTGCACAAGAAAAATTGGGGGCCGTCACCGACGACTACCTTAGCACTAGCAGCAACTTCGACTCCGGCAGCGCAAGGAACGACCGGATCCAGAGCGTAGGGAGGCGGGGGAGGTCGAGGGCAAGGCAGGAGCTCCACCCGGAGTAGGACGAGCCGCGACCACATGCTCGACCATGGCCGACAACGGCGACGGTGGCCTCTGCCTCGGCCCGGGGCAGGACGGGTGGCGGCCTCAGGGGTGATCATGGCCAGCAACGGGTTTGTCTCGCCAGAGTGGGCCGGTGACTAGGGAGAGAAATACAGGCGGATGAAGGAGAGGAGATAAGAGGTGTGTCTTACAGGTGGGCCCCTGTCCATCTCAGCAAGTCAAACACCGACTAGGACTAGTCTTCGCCACATTTGCACAGACAGATGTGTCCCACCTAGCAGTTTTGTTGTTAGTCACGGACTTTTTCACTGTTCTGACCCATCTCTCAAAGTTTAGCACCATTTCACCCGTGTTTGAAACAGTTTTCAGATCTGAACCAAACCGAGACGCCAACATCCGTGGCATTCTGCTTGCATTGAAGACGCCGCGAACGGTGGCGTTTAGGCCTGGCCCACCTCCCTGGTCCGCCAGTTTGACCGTCCGACGTGGCAAAGGGGTAAACGCCATGACCCATGGCGTTTACCCCTGGGAGAGCAGAAAACCGGGCCGAGCCGGCTCGGGTGCAGCCCAACCCACCCCCAAGATGTTGGAGATATGCCCTAGAGGCAATCATGTATGATGATATTTCCTATGTGTTTATGAATAAAGATAGTCCTTGGACATTATCAATGATGTGTATCAGCAAGTACGTGACTTGTTTGTGGGACTATGCATTGTATGATGAACGTCCTAAAAGGTCCACGCGCAGCCAACTAGACTAGCATATGACATGGTCGATGGCTTGGTCTCACTAGCCATGGAGCATTGGATGCTAACTGGATAATATGGACTTGGAAGGATCTGGTCGAATTCGACGTAGTCGGATCCGAGTTGAGATAGGGTCCGAGTCGGACACACCCAACTATGAGACGCAGCGATATGTCATCTGTGAGTCTCTAGTACAACATAAGTTCTATGTCCTAAGACCTGAGATGGCGCATGTACTCGGGATGGTGACATATTTGCTTTGAGCCAACCAAACGCTACTCCGTGACTGGGTAGTTGCAAAGGTAGGTTTTGGACTTGTCCAGACCCATGCTGCGAGACATGGTCGAGCAAGATGGGATTTGCCCCTCCGATCAGGAGAGATATACTCTGGGCCCCTCGTGTGTTCCGACCAAGATAAGGATGGCCATGCGATTAGGATTATGAGATAATCCGATTTGTGGTCGACATCACTGGAACGAGAAAGAGGTCGGGCTAGCACAAGGATGAAAGACTCGCCTTGAGCCCGACAATATATATCGTGTGGCAAAGGGAACAGATGTGTGATGTGCGGGTTCACCTAACCAGCTTCGTCGGACACTTGGAGTCGGCATGCTTTGCTAGAGGCCGCTACCGACCAGCTGAGTCGGATGTGATATGACTCGCAACCAAGTGAACGAGAACCTAAGGGGTCACGCTTAAGGGAAGGAACATGTGAGGCCCGGTCCGACTCCACGAGTCAGAAGTGATCCTACTCGGATTCAGATCTAGGCCAAACATATTTTGGGCTTTAGGGTCCATGCGAGGCCCAAGTGTTGAGCCCGCGACGGACGCCTATATAAAGTGGGGGTGCGGCACACTCGTGAGATTGATCGCTTCGGCGCTGTCACCAGGGTTTGCATGTGTTGCGAATAGCCACCTCCACTCGACCGCCGTCTATGTGATCGGACCTAGCAGTCCACCGCACGACATTCCTCCTGCACGCGCGGATACCGTTAGAGGCGGTGCACTTGCGCCGCTCCGGCGAACCTGTACGTGGGAACCGACAACCGGCTGTTCGCGGGAGATCGGACGAGGAGGAGACGCGCTGCCCCAACTCTTCTTCCTCTACACGGCACTACGCGTCTAGTGGTAACGATCTGTGATCCATCTCCCGTAGCATGTTCTTGGTTGTTCTGCGCGTCGGAAAATTTTAATTTGCAGTCGACGCACCCTACCGTAGAACCCAACACAAGACGCAGGAGCCGTCTTCCTCCTCGCGGCGGCGCCCTACAGAAGCTCTGCTTCTCTCCTCCCCTCACCCAAATCACCCCCATATCGCTTATTCTCTTCACCAAAAGTGTGGATCTGAGCCCCCCATCTTCCTTGAGATATTTTCCACCAGTTCCTCCAATTATTTTGGGTTGAAAACTTTTATTTTTGCGGCTTTAATTCATACTTGTTGTAACCCTAGGATTCGTTTTGTTTGCACTTTTTTGAGAAAGGGGAGCCCATGGCTTGGTCATGTGGGTATGTTGTATACTTTAGAAGAGAAGGCATGTGTTTATATGGTAGGATTGAGAAGAGAAGGCATTTGTGGTAGGGTTGGGCATTTTAATTTTTGTTGCTATGTATATGGATTTAGATAGATGATTGCTTGAAGGAGAATCTAATTAATTTGTGTATTTTGTATGGTTGATTCTCATTGAGATACGGTCATATAATTAGGATGTTATATTGAGATTTTTTTATCTTGTGTTGCCATTGAGATTTTGTCATATATAGATAATTGGTCATGTTATCTTGACATTGAGATATGTTGCCCCGTGCATTGAGATTTTGTCATTTATAGATAATTGGTTTTGTTATGTTGCCATTGAGATATGCATTTAGGTTGATGTTGTTATGCCAATTATATGATATATAGGATGTTATATAGTGTCATGTATATTTTGTTTGTTCATGCTTGATTTGTCGAATGGCGGGTGAACGTTGGTATGACGGTCTTTATAAAGGGTATGACAAAGAGCATTGTGGGCGGGACATTGACAATCATCGGGTAAGACTCAATCTATTTGAATTCTTGGTTATTACTTTTCATTTTTGCTAGTCACTAACCATAATGCAATGCTATTTTGCAGGAACTAAAACCTATGCGCATGAGGGGTCATAGTGCCCACGACTGGTCGTGCGACGAGCGGCATGAGCCATACTTCGAGAGATTGGGCCTTCTCCCATTTGTGCTTCAGTTCAAGCGACATGCTCCGTCGATCAACCACGGGGCGATGACCGCACTTATTGACCGTTGGAGGCCAGAGACACAACCGTTCCACTTGTCTTGTGGAGAGATGACCGTGACCTTGGAGGACATGGCGATAATCAGTGGCCTTCCAATCAATGGAGATGCTTTGACCGGCACCACCGTAACTGCTAATTGGCCAGATCGTGTTGGCCAATTGACATGTGTTTTCCCCGTGCCTCAGGCGAGCATGACAGTAAGTGTTGCATCATTGGCTCTGAGAGGAGAGAGGAGTAGTATGCCCTTCGGACGCCAATGAGGTTGTTGTGCAGCAGCACGCCCGAGCTTATCTATGGTATCTGTTAACGAGGATAGTGTTCCCAGATTCTACCGGTAATAAAGCCGAGCGGATATTCTTGGACCTACTAAGTGACTAGGACCGTAAGTACAGTTGCGGTTTAGGAGCACTAGCATACTTATATCGTCAGGTAATTAGTAACCAAATTGTCAATTTGTTTGCATTTGCAATTTTCCCAACCTTATCAGCAATTTCTGAATCAGCAGCTCGACAAGGCATGTCGTAGGAAGAAGGGCACATTTGGTATGGGTGGCTCTGTTTGGTGCCTTCAAGTTTGGATGTGGGAGTGGATGCCCGTTGGATGTCCCGCGAGAAACAAGATACCTCCTCAAGGATGGCTCCCACATGACGGAAGGCATGGAGTTGATCCTTGGAGGTTTCCGACTGTCGCCTACTGTTGGGAGATGGTGAATGTGTACACAGGCAGCTCGGTTGCGCAATACAAATACTACATCAACGAGCTGGATATGTTGACTCATAAGCAGGTAATGATAACTTACGTAAGAGCACATCAATTGTGATGGAACCGTGTACTTAACTAGTATCATCTTGTGTTGTAGGTCGATTGGATGCCATATGATGTCGAGTCTGATTTCAGGCTGAACGAGATGTGCACGTGTGACAGGAAGATTTGGCGGGCGAGATCCCCACTGATATGTGCTACCTCTTGAGCATGCGTTGGTTTTTCCTTGAAGAGGAAAGGGTGATGCAGCAAAGTAGCGTAAGTATTTCCCTCAATTTTTGAGAACCAAGGTATCAATCCAATTGGAGACTACATGCAAGTCGCCTAGTACCTGCACAAACAAATAAGAACCTTGCAACCAACACGATAAAGGGGTTGTCAATCCCTTCACGACCACTTGCAAAAGTGAGATCTGATAAAGATAATAAGATAATTTTTTTGGTATTTTTGTTGCATAGATCAGAAAATAAAGATTGCAAAATAAATAGTAAACTAGAATCATAGATCGAAAACTTATATGATGTAAAGTAGATCCAGGGGCCATATGTTTCACTAGTGGATTCTCTCAAGATAGCATATATTATGGTGGGTGAACAAATTACTGTCGAGCAATTGATAGAAAAGTGCATGGTTATGATGATATCTAGGCATGATCATGAACATAGGCATCACGTCCGTGTCAAGTAGTCCGAAACGATTCCACATCTACTACTATTACTCCACACATCGACCACTATCCAGCATGCATCTAGAGTATTAAGTTCATAAGAACAGAGTAACACATTAGGCAAGATGACATGATGTAGAGGGATGAACTCAAGCAATATGATATAAACCCCATGTTTTTATCCTCGATAGCAACAATACAATACGTGCCTTGCCGCCCCTGCTGTCACTGGGAAAGGACACCGCAAGATTGAACCCAAAGCTAAGCACTTCTCCCATTGCAAGAAAGATCAATCTAGTAGGCCAAACCAAACTGATAATTCAAAGAGACTTGCAAAGATATCAAATCATGCATATAAGAATTCAGAGAAGAATCAAATATTGTTCATAGATAATCTTAACCATAAACCCACAATTCATCGGATCTCGGCAAACACACCGCAAAAAGAATTACATCGAATAGATCTCCAAGAACATCGAGGAGAACTTTGTATTGAGAACCAAAGAGAGAGAAGAAGAAATCTCGCTAATAACTATGGACCCGAAGTTCTGTGGTAAACTACTAACACATCATCGGAGAGGCTATGGTGTTGATGTAGAAGCCCTCCATGATCGAATCCCCCTTCGGCAGATCGCCGAAAAAGGTCCCCAGATGGGATCTCACTGGTACAGAAGGTTGCAGCAGTGGAAAAGTGGTTTCGTGGCTCTCCTCGATGTTTTCATGGTATGAGAGTATATATAGGCGAAGGAAGTAGGTCGGTGGTGCTATGAGGGCCCCACGAGGGTGGGGGGCGCGCCTTCCCCCCTGGGCGCGACGCCCTACCTTGTGGCCACCTCGTTGCTTCCTTGACCTCCACTCCAAGTCTACTGGATTGCGTTTGTTCCAAAAAAGATCCTCGCAAAGGTTTCATTCCGTTTGGATTCTGTTTGATATTCCTTTTCTGCGAAACATTGAAATAGGCAAAAAACAACAACTGGCACAGGGCCTCCGGTTAATAGGTTAGTCCCAAAAATAATATAAATGTGCATATTAAAGCCCATTAAACATCCAAAACAGATAATATAATAGCATGGAACAATCAAAAATTATAGATACATTGGAGACATATCAGCATCCCCAAGCTTAATTCCTGCTCGTCCTCGAGTAGGTAAATGATAAAAACAGAATTTTTGATGTGGAATGCTACCTAGCATAATTTTCATTGTAATTTTATTTATTTTGGCATGAATATTCAGATCCAAATGATTCAAGACAAAAGTATAATATTGACATAAAAATAATAATACTTCAAGCATACTAATAAAGCAATCATGTCTTCTCAAAATAACATGGCCAAAGAAAGTTATCCCTACAAAATCATATAGTCTCGCTATGCTCTATCTTCATCACACAAAATATTTAAATCATGCACAACCCTGATGACAAGCCAAGCAATTGTTTCATACTTTTGAAGTTCTCAAACTTTTTCAATCTTCACGCAATACATGAGCGTGAGCCATGGACATAGCACTATAGGTGGAATAGAATGGTGGTTGTGGAGAAGACAAAAATGGGAAGATAGTCTCACATCAACTAGGCATATCAACAGGCTATGGAGATGCCCATCAATAGATATCAATGTGAATAAGTAGGGATTTCCATGCAACGGATGCACTAGAGCTATAAGTGTATGAAAGCTCAACAAAAGAAACTAAGTGGGTGTGCATCCAACTCGCTTGCTCAAGAAGACCTAGGGCATTTTGAGCAAGCCCATCATTGGAATATACAAGCCAAGTTCTCTAATGAAAGATTCCCACTAGTAAATGAAAGTGACAACATAGGAGACTCTCTATCATGAAGATCATGGTGCTACTTTGAAGCACAAGTGTGGAAAAAGGATAGTAGCATTGCCTCTTCTCTCTTTTTCTCTCATTTTTTAATTGGGCCTTTTTTCTCTTTTTTATGGCCTCTTTTTTTTCGTCCGGTATCTCATCCCGACTTGTGGGGGAATCATAGTCTCCATCATCCTTCCGTCACATGGGACAATGCTCTAATAATGAAGATCATCACACTTTTATTTACTTACAACTCAAGAATTACAACTCGATACTTAGAACAAAATATGACTCTATGTGAATGCCTCCGGTGGTGTACCGGGATGTGCAATGAATCCAGAGTGACATGTATGAAAGGATTTTGAACGGTGGCTTTGCCACAAATACGATGTCAACTACATGATCATGCAAAGCAACATGACAATGATGAAGCGTGTCATAAATAACGGAACGGTGGAAAGTTGCATGGCAATATATCTCGGAATGCTTATGGAAATGCCATAATAGGTAGGTATGGTGGCTGTTTTGAGGAAGGCATATGGTGGGCTTATGGTACCGGCGAAAGTTGCGCGGTACTAGAGAGGCCAGCAATGGTGGAAGGGTGAGAGTGCGTATAATCCATGGACTCAACATTAGTCATAAAGAACTCACATACTTATTGCAAAAGTATATTAGTTATCGAAACAAAGTACTACGCGCATGCTCCTAGTGATGGAAATATGCCCTAGAGGCAATAATAAAGTTGTTATTTATATTTCCTTATATCATGATAAATGTTTATTATTCATGCTAGAATTGTATTAACCAGAAACTTAGTACATGTGTGAATACATAGACAAAACAGAGTGTCCCTAGTATGCCTCTACTTGACTAGCTCGTTAATCAAAGATGGTTAAGTTTCCTGACCATAAACATGTGTTTTCATTTGATGAATGGGATCACTGTTGGGGAACGTAGTAATTTCAAAAAATTTCCTACGCACACGCAAGATCATGGTGATGCACAGCAACGAGAGGGGAGAGTATTGTCTACGTACCAACGCAGACCGACTGCGGAAGCGATCACACAACGTAGAGGAAGTAGTCGTATGGTTTCCCGATCCGACCGATCCAAGCACCGTTACTCCGGCACCTCCGAGTTCTTAGCACACGTACAGCTCGATGATGATCCCCCGGCTCCGATCCAGCAAAGCGTCGGGGAAGAGTTTCGTTAGCACGACAGCGTGGTGACGATCTTGATGTTCTACCGTCGCAGGGCTTCGCCTAAGCACCGCTACAATATGATCGAGGTGGAATATGGTGGCAGGGGGCACCGCACACGGCTATGGAACGATCACGGGGATCAATTGTGTGTC
>NW_024119245.1:0-21350 GCF_003073215.2 Triticum urartu
CATTAATCCCAAACGCTTGAATACTAGCAAACGTTTGCCCACAACACACACGACGTATTCCATCACAAATAGGTCGGATGGATCAACTGTATGCCACGTATCGCACATTGTCAAAAAGTAATGCGGTAGACCTTCTTTAACATGTGTTAAAAAATAAAAAAAATAAAAAACAAGGACCTTGAGGTTAAATTAGCTGAGGGAATGGGGCATTTCGGTCATCGACACAACGTCCCATCCAGTCACCCATCTGATGGCTGATCCAGCCTGAGCACGGTTAACTTGATAGTTTTCTTACATGAGCTACTAGCGAAACAGCTAGTCCTTGCTGATAGGAATGCCTCTTCACATCCTTATGGCGTATCCGGATGAGCGCCCGTCCCACAATGGCCAATAGATGTTGTGTAGACAGAGCATATCACAGACGTCTTATTAGAAGCAATCGTCTGCATTATTATCGGTCTTCGCACACATTTTTTATTACAGACCTGTTTGCTGCGTATCACACACATCTTGTTATATTGAACCGTTTCTGTTCTCTTGCCTAATCTCAAGCAGTTCATTCGAGTGAACTGTATGATGTACATCGCACACACCATGATCAGGCTGACCGTTTCTTTTGTGTTGCCTAATCACATACAGTTCATCCCAGTGATCCGTATGCTGTATATTGCACACGCCTTCATCTGACTGCCCGTTTCTTTTGTTCGTCCTCATTGCAAACAGTTAATTGAGCTGAACCTTATGCCCTGCATCGCACACGCAACTAAAACCTGAACCGTGTTTGATGCATCTATCATCACAAACGATTTACACATTTCTGTCGGTTTTCACACAGCACCGTTTGCGATTATTGCATCGCACATAGTTTCTCGAAGGGTCTCTGATCGTAGTGTCGCGTTAGTAGCATCCTGCAGTAGTGTTGGTTTGTAAAAGCATGTTCTTCTAGTTTTTGTGAAAATAATGATGAATATCTTAAAGTGATTGATGTGACTCCTATTGAGTCTTTGTTTTCCAATATAAATCTTGATAAAGATGGGACTGGAGATGAGTTAACTTCAGTTAGAAGGCGTCGCAATGATTCATAGTTTATAGATTTTTGATGCAAAAAATGATAAAAGTGGGATTGGAGAGGTCAAAACTTTAAGTAGCAATGAACCCACTCTTTTGGATTTCAAGGAATTTAATTATTATAATTTTTCTTTAATAGATTGTATTTCCTTGTTGCAATCCATGTTGAATTCTCCTCATGCCTATAATCAAAATAAAGCTTTTACCAAACATATTGTTGATGCTATGATGAAATGTTTTGAAGAAAAGCTTGAATTGGAAGTTTCTATTCCTAGAAAACTTTATGATGAGCGGGAACCTACTATTAAGATTAAGATTAAATATTATGAGTGCCATCCCTTGTGTGATTTGGGTGCTAGCGTTTCCATGATTTCAAAAACTTTATGTGATGTGTTAGGTTTCCATGAATTTGATGACTGTTCTTTAAATTTGCATCTTGTGGATTCCACTATTAAGAAACCTATCGGAAGGATTAATGATGTTCTTATTGTTCCAAATAGGAATTATGTGCCCATAGATTTCATTGTTCTTGATATAGATTGCAATCCTACATGTCCCATTATTCTTGATGGACCTTTCCTTAGAATGATTGGTGCAATTATTGATATGAAAGAAAGAAACATTAGATTTCAATTTATGTTAAGGAAGGGCATGGAACACTTTCCTAGAAAGAAAATTAAGTTGCCGTATGAATCTATTATGAGAGCTACTTATGGATTGCATACCAAAGATGATAATACCTAGATCTATATTTTTGTGCCTAGCTAACGGCGTTAAACAATAGCGCTTGTTGGGAGGCAACCCAATTTTATTTTTGTTCTGACCTTTTTGGTCCTGTTTTGCAATAAATCTAGCATCTAGTTAGATGTGTTTTTGTGTTTTAATTAGTGTTTGTGCCAAGTAAGACCTTTGGGATAGCTTATGGTGATAGTTGATTTGATCTTGCTGAAAAACAGAAACTTTTCCGCTCATGAAAATAATTATAATTTTTAACAGAAGTGTGATAAAATACTACTTATTTCCGAAGATTAAGATACAAATTGCCTCTGTTGTCCGAATTTTTTAGAATATTTGGTGTTATAGAAGTATTCGAGAGTTACAGATTGCTACAGACTGTTCTGTTTTTGACAGATTCTGTTTTCTTTGTGTTGTTTGCTTATTTTGATGAATTTATGGGTAGTATCGGAGGGTATGAACCATGGAAAAGTTGGAATACCGTAGATATAACACCAATATAAATAAAGAATGAGTTCACAACATTACCATAAGTGGTGATTTATTTTCTTATACTAACGGATCTCTTGAGATTTTCTGTTGAGTTTTGTGTTGTGAAGTTTTCAAGTTTTGGGTAAAGATTTGATGGACTATGGAATAAGGAGTGGCAAGAGCCTAAGCTTGGGGGTGACCAAGGCACTCCAAGGTAATATTCAAGTACAACCAAGAGCCTAAGCTTGAAGATGCCCCAGAAGGCATCCCCTCTTTCGTCTTCGTCTATCGGTAACTTTACTTGAGGCTATATTTTTATTCACCACATGATATGTGTTTTGCTTGGAGCATCTTGTATGATATGAGTCTTTGATTTTAGTTTTCCACAATCATCCTTGCTGTACACACCTTTTGAGAGGGACACGCATGAATCGTGATTTATTAGAATACTCTATGTGCTTCACTTATATCTTTTGAGCTAGCTAATTTTGCTCTAGTGCTTCACTTATATCTTTTTAGAGCACGGTGGTGGCTTTATTTTATAGAAATTGTTGAACTCTCATGCATCACTTATATTATTTTGGGAGTCTATTTAAACAACATGGTAATTTTCTTTGGCTATGAATTTAGTCCTAATATGATAGGCATCCAAGAGGGATATAATAAAAACTTTCATATAAAGTGCATTAAATACTAGGAGAAGTTTGATTCCTTATGATTGCTTTGAGATACAGAGATGGTGATATTAGACTCATGCTAGTGAGTAATTGTGTATTTGAGAAATACTTGTGTTAAAGTTTGTGATTCCTTTAGCATGCACGTATGGTGAACCATTATGTGATGAAGTCGGAGCATGATTTATTTATCGATTGTCTTCCTTATGAGTGGTGGTCGGGGACGAGCAATGGTCTTTTCCTACCAATCTATCCCCCTAGAAGAATGCGTGTAGTACTTTTTCGATGACTAATATATTTTTGCAATAAGTATGCGAGTTCTTTATGACTAATGTTGAGTCCATGGATTATACGAACTCTCACCCTTCCACCATTGCTAGCCTCTCTAGTACCGCACAACTTTCGCTGGTACCTTACACCCACCATATACTTTCCTCAAAACTAACACCATACCTACCTATTATGGCATTTCCATAGCCGTTCCGAGATATATTGCCATGCAACTTTCCACCGTTCTGTTTATTATGACATACTTCAACATTGTCATATTGCTTTGCATGATCATGTAGTTTACATCGTATTTGGGGCAAAGCCACCATTCATAATTTTCATACATGTCACTCTTGAGTCCTTGCACACCCCAGTACATTGCTGGAGGCATCCTTATAGAGTCATATTTTGTTCTAAGTAATCGAGTTGTAAGTAAATAAAAGTGTGATGATCATCATTATTAGAGCATTGTCCCATGTGAGGAAAGGATGATGGAAGCTATGATTTCCTCACAAGTTGGGATGAGACTCCGAACTTTACAAAAAATCAAAGAGGCCAAGAAGCCCATCGATAAAAAAAGAAAAAAAAATGAGAGAAAAGAGACAAGGGGCAATGTTACCGTCCTTTTTCCACACCTATGATTCAAAGTAGCACCATGATCTTCATGATAGAGAGTCTCCTATGTTGTCACTTTCATATACTAGTGGGAATTTTTCATTATAGAACTTGGCTTGTATATTCTAATGATGGGCTTCCTCAAATTGCCCTAGGTCTTCGTGAGCAAGCAAGTTGGATGCACACCCACTTAGTTTCTTTTTTAGCTTTCATACACTTATAGCTCTAGTGCATCCATTGCATGGCAATCCCTACTCACTCACATTGATATCTGTTGATGGGCATCTCCATAGCCCTTTGATACGCCTAGTTGATGTGAGACTATCTTCTTCTTTTTTGTCTTATCCACAACCACCATATTCTATTCCACCGATAGTGCTATGTCCATGGCTCACGCTCATGTATAGCGTGAAAGTTGAAAAGGTTTGAGAACACCCAAAGTATGAAATAATTGCTTGGCTTGTCATCGGGGTTGTGCATGATTTGAGTATTTTGTGTGATGAAGATGCAGCATAGCCAAACTACATGATTTTGTAGGGATAGCTTTCTTTTGCCATGTGATTTTGAGAAGACATAATTTCCTTCTTAGTATGCTTGAAGTATTATTGTTTTTATGTCAATATTAAACTTTTGTTTTGAATCTTATGGATCTGAACATTCACGCCACAATAAAGAAAATTACATGGATAAGTATGTTAGGTAGCATTCCACATCAAAAATTCTTATTTTATCATTTAACTACTCGAGGATGAGCAGGAATTAAGATGGGGATGCTTGATACGTCTCCAACGCATCTATAATTTTTTATTGTTCCATGCTATTATATTATCTACTTTGGATGTTTTATATGCATTAATATGCTATTTTATATTATTTTTGGGATTAATCTATTAACCTAGAACCTAGTGCCAATTTCTGTCTTTTCCTTGTTTTTAGCTTTGCCAGAATTTATGATGATTTCTATTATTTGTCTGAGAATGCAGACATCACCGACTTCCTCAATGATAAGTGTGATCAATACCTCCTACTCACTAATACCTTCGTGCAAAATTTTCACTTTCGTGCTTGGAAATCACCACCCACAGTAGAGTGTCATTTATATGATGAGCATAAGGAGATGACGCTTTATGATTTATGTGAGGTCTACAAATTACCTTTTGAGGGCAGCGTCGATGAACCACGTCCTAGAGATGTGGAAGATTTTATTGATGAAGTTACTGTAGGGGAAAGGAGAAAGGTGTCGCAAGCGAGAGTGGCTAGTTTACATTTTCCTGTTTTGTGTTACTACTCATTATTTGCTGGCAGATGTTTAATTGGTCGCGTGGAGAGTGGAGGCCTTAGTGCTCCTGACCTTGCTATTTTGCGCCCATGCTTTACTTCGTGATAGAACTTTTAGTTTGGGCGTTATGGTTGCTCGACGGTCAAGTTTAAACCGTTCGAGGGGTCCTATCTTTGGAGGTATCTACGCCTCCCGCATTGCTAGACGCTTTGAGATACCCATTAGGCACAATGAGGAGGGAGAGATGAAACTACCCACTTAATACTTAGAGTATGAAAGTATGGTCGCACATGATTTTATTAGCGATGATCAGGACAAGAGACTCATTTATAACCTCGTATTCAGCCAGAAGACTCGTCAGATTATTACCTTGCCTAAACCTTCTTTGTTCGATATTCATTCAGGCAGGTACTTCATCATGCCTGATGACATTTATGCATACTGGGAGCAGACGTGATCCCCAGTTCCTGAGCCAGAGCCATCACCTGATCCGTATCAGGAGTCTGTTCATCAGTGGGAGCTACATGAGCTCGCTAACCAGTGGAACCCTCAGGATCCTCCTCAGTACACAAGAGAGGGCTACTTTGATCCATGGGCATAGATCAACTTAGGCCAAAAGCCTAAGCATGGGGGAGTATGTATTTCTCACCGATATTACATTCTTGTTCACACACTCATTCCAGTTGTCGGTGTTCATACTTTTTCTTTGTATTATCCATGCTAGATTAATTTCTTTTTCTTGCTTTCTTCTTGTGTGTTTGAAAAACTTTTAAAAAATCCAAAAAAATTAGTTGTAGTTTCTTTTTAGGTTTACTTTCCATGTTTATTTAGTAGTAGTATCAAAGAAAACCCAAAAATATTTCTTGTTCTTCTTTTGCTTGTTGGGAGTTTTCCCGTGTAAATAGTTTTTCTCGTTCTTGCTTTACTTTCTTTAGAAAAACAAAAAATTCAAAAATATTTCAGTGTGTTTCTTTGAAATTATTTTTCCTTTCTTTGGGTCGAGAGGAGAAGACCACGATGAAATTGTTGAGTGGTTCTCATATGCATTATTGTTGATCTAACAGAGAGACCATATTACCTTGTCTTCTCCTTTGAATAAATGTTTGCAGATTCCATCTTAGTCCAATGCACGCGCACTCTTATTATTATCCGCATCGTTCGGTCATGTAGGTGAAAGACAATAATGACGATTTATGTTGAAATGATTGAGATGAGGAAAATCTGGTATGAACTTGACCTATCTTGTTTTGTAAATATGATTAGTTCACCATTCTTGATTCAGCCTATTATGAATGAAACATGTTCGCAATGACAATTAGATATTATAGTTACTCATGTCGTGCTTAATTAGCTAGGAGTTTATAATGGTTACCTTGCGTGCCAACATGCTTTTAAAATGGTTGTGATGTGGTATGATAGGATGGTATCCTCCTTTGAATGATTTAAGTGGCTTGACTTGGCACATGTTCACACATGTAGTTGAGACAAAATCAACATAGCCTCCACGATATTTATGTTCATGGTGATTTATATCCTACTCATGCTTGCACTCAATGTTGGTTAATATCAATGCATGTTTATGACTGTTGTCTCTCTCTGGTTAGTCGCTCCTCAATCTTTTGCTAGCCTTCACTTGTACTAAGTGGGAATACTGCGTGTGCATCCACTTCCATAAACCCAAAGTTGTTCCATATGAGTCCACCTTACCTACCTATATGAGGTATTTACCTGCCATTCCAAGTAAGTTTGGATGTGCCAAACTCTAAACCTTCAAATAATAATATGTTTTGTTTGTCTGAATCGCTCATGTAGCAACTGGGGCTGTTAGTACCTTCCATGCTAGGTGGGTTATTCTCACGATGAGTGGACTCCGCTCATCATTCGCGAGAAAGTGGCTGGTATCTGGGATGCCCAGTTCCGTACTCAAATCAAATCAAAATATAACTTCGAACAAAACTCCCCCAGGACTATTGTTAGTTGGACGGTACCCGTTGTTTCAGGCCAGCCGTGGAATGTGCTTGTTGGTTTCAAAAACTTTATCATTTTTTTGGGAACCGCCTATAATGTATCTAATATGGAAGGTAACGAGATCTCTTGGTTGTTATGTTGACAATGAAAGCATACCGCTCAAAATATTATTCATCTATGTTTCAAAAACTTGAGCTCTGGCACCTCTGCAAATCCCTGCTTCCCTCTGCGAACGGCCTATCTATTTTCTTTTATTGCTGAGTCATCATCCACTTATAAAAAGCACCAATTGGATAGCACCATTGTCATTTGTATGCTTTGTTATTAATTGATATTGAGTATGACTGTGACTGGATCTCTTTTACCATTAATTGCAATATCTAGTCAGTCCTTGATCTTCATGGTGCTCTGCATTTATGTTTTGCGGTCTCAGAAAGGCTAGCGAGATACCATTTTGTAATATCATATCATGATTGGTTTGAAAAAGTGTTGTCATCCGAGATTTATTATTATTGCTTGCTAGTTGATTATGCCATTGATATGAGTAAACATGAGACCTAAATGCTATTGTGAATATGAGTAGTTCATAATCCTTGCTGAAAACATGAATGTTGGCTTTACATATTTGCAACCACAAGATCAAACAGAGTTCGTAAAAGTTTTTCTTTATCACTTTCAGTTGTCAACTAAATTGCTTGAGGACAAGCAATGGGTTAAGCTTGGGGGAGTTGATACGTCTCCGTCGTATCTACTTTTCCAAACTCTTTTGCCCTTGTTTTGGACTCTAATTTGCATGATTTGAATGGAACTAACCTGGACTGACGTTGTTTTCAGCAGAATTGCCTTGTTGTTATTTTTGTGCAGAAATAAAAGTTCTCGGAATGACCTGAAACTTCACGAAGAATATTTTTGAAATTAATAAAAAATATTGGCGCAAGAATCAACCAGAGGGGACCCACCGGCTATCCACAAGGGTGGAGGGCGCCCCCTAGGGCGTGCCCGCCTGCCTTGTGGGTCCCCTGGACCTCCAACGACCTCAACTCCAACTCCGTATATTCATGTTCGGGGAGAAAAAATTAGAGAGAAGGATTCATCCGTTTTACGATATGGAGCCATCGTCACCCCCTGTTCTTCATCGGGAGGCCAGATCTGGAGTTCGTGCGGGGCTCCAGAGAGGGGAAATCATTGCCATCATCATCACCAACCTTCCTCCATCACCAATTCCATGATGGTCACCGCCGTGTGTGAGTAATTCCATCGTAGGCTTGCTGGACGGTGATGGGTTGGATGATATTTATCATGTAACCGAGTTAGTTTTGTTAGGGTTTGATCCCTAGTATCCACTATGTTCTGAGATTGATGTTGCTATGACTTTGCTATGCTTAATGCTTGTCACTAGGGCCCGAGTGCCATGATTTCAGATTTGAACCTATTATGTTTTCGTGAATATATTTGTGTTCTTGATCTGATCTTGCAAGTTGTAGACACCTATTACGAGTTATGATCCGCATACACCAAGGTGACAATAATTGGGATTCTTTCCGATGATTACCGTAGTTTGAGGAGTTCATGTATTCACTATGTGACGCCCCCGATTTGACCGTGCACTAATCATACACATGTGCACGATCAAGATCGGGGACTCACGGGAAGATATCACAACACAACTCTAGACACAAATGAAATAATACAAGCTTCATTACAAGCCAGGGGCCTCGAGGGCTTGAATACAAGCTCGATACACAAGAGTCAGCGGAAGCAACAATATCTGAGTGCATGCATAAGTTAAACAAGTTTTGCCTTAGAAGGCTAGCACAAACATCAACGATCCAAGAGGCAAGGCCTCCTGCCTGGGACCTCCTAACTACTCCTGGTCTTTAGTGGCCTCCATGTAGTAGTAGGCAACATCGGGGTAGAAGTAGTAGTCGACTGGGGGGGCATCTGGCTCCAAGGATCCACCATCTGGTTGCAACAACCAGAAATAAGAAAGAAGGGGGAAAAGTGGTAGCAAAGCATCCGTGAGTACTCATCCAAAGTACTCGCAAGCATCAGATCTATACTAAGTATGCATTGGTATCAAAGGAAGGTATGTATCTGTGGACTGAACTGCAGAATGCCAGAATAGAGGGAAGTCCTAGCCTATCGAAGACTAGCATATTCAAGCAGCTCCAAGCATCTTGCAGCATGTAGAAGAGTAAAGAATAGCTGTTTAATTAACAAGCATGTTGTAACATTAACGCCCAAAGATCCTTCCTCGACTCCCTGCGAGAAAGCAATCCCGGAGCCACATATCCATCACATGTCTCAAGTATCCATTTCTAGTTATATAAGATCAGGATACAAGTCTGAACGTCCATTACCGTGGACACGGTATTCTAATAGATAACTTTCCATGCAGGGGTGCACCATGTTACCCAACATGCTTGATTACTCTGGCCGGACACACCTTTATGGGGTCAATGCCCGGCCTCGGAAGATCAACACGTCGCAGCCCTACCTAGGCTCAGCAGAGAGGTCCCTGCCGGTCTACATCCTAAGCACTCCAGGGTCTTGGGCCCATCGACCATTGCACTCCGGGTCGTTGCGAGCAGGGTGGATACCAGCACCGCCTTGGATGGCCAGCATGATCCGACCGTGCTGCAATGCTGAACTGGACGTCTGACAAAGCTTCGACTGATACTGCGACGTCGAGGCCCATATCTATTCTCGCGTGGTGGTTAGTGCGTAAAGACTAACGATAATGTGACCCCGACGCCCCGTCTCGTGGACTTACGGCAAGGGCCCAGAATGCCTGGCCATGCCACTTAGAAAACTCGCGGGTGCTCTATGGACCCACCCGACTTTCACATCAACTCGCAGGTACCCCTCAGGGCCGTCCCGACTTCAACAATGGTCTCAAGTAAAGTCAAGGTAACCGTGTGTCCAAACATCAAGGAGGAAAACCCGAAGAATCACCCTCGATGGATTCCACTCGATGTAATCATCAAGGTGAACATAAGAGGAACCACCCTCGAGGTTCGCACTTGAGGGGTTGCACGACAGAGTCGTATCGGGAGTGGTCAAAGAGGAATCACCCTCGATGACTGAGGGAGTCCTGGATTAGGGGGTCTCTGGACAGCCAGACTATCTCCATTGGTCGGACTGTTAGACTATGAAGATACAAGATTGAAGACTTCGTCTCGTGTCCGGATGGGACTCTACTTGGCGTGGAAGGCAAGCTAGGCAATGCGTATATTGATATCTCCTCCTTTGTAACCGACCTTGTGTAACCCTAACCCTCTCCCGTGTCTATATAAAATGGAGGGTTTTAGTCCGTAGGACAACAATCACAACATACAATCATACCGTAGGCTAGCTTCTAGGGTTTAGCCTCTCTGATCTCATGGTAGATCTACTCTTGTAACACCCATATCTTCAATATTAATCAAGCAGGACGTAGGGTTTTACCTCCATCAAGAGGGCCCAAACCTGGGTAAAACTTTGTGTCCCTAGCCTCCTGTTACCATCCGGCCTAGACGCACAGTTCGGGACACCCTACCCGAGATCCGCCGGTTTTGACATCGACATTGGTGCTTTCATTGAGAGTTCCACTGTGCCGTCGCCACAAGGAAGGATGTCTCATCCCGTCTTTAAAGACGGCACCATCGCTGAGGGAGCTCTGGCTATCGGCCAAACTCTCCGGCTAGGTGGTTTTCTAATGACCGCCTGTTCGGCCGCTGCGCCGACGATGACTTCTCGGGTCATCGAAAGCAATCTTCACATCAACTCGGAACTCACCGAGCAGTTAGATCCAATGGAGCTCTCTTCCCTGAATGAGCTCATCGATCGCATCGCTGCCCTGGGAGTCGCTACAGACTACGATCAGATTGGGCCTAAACCTGATCTGAGAGAAATTAACTCTCCCCAGGTCACCCATCACGTTGCAGTGGTGGAAGAACAATACGGCAAAACTTCATCTGTCTTAAGGACTAGCTACGTCCGGATTCCCGATCCCTCCAAGCCGGATACCCGCGGAGGGGAGGATGTCACTCAAAGCCTGAGCCTAGAATCAGGCAGCAAGCTAGATTTACCGGAAAACATCCAAGAATCCAAACTTTCGAGTTCGGAAACTCCTTGGCCACTGAGCCTCAGATTGGGTGAGGATTCGGATTTAATTCCACCCACCCACCCAAACGTACGCGATCTATCCCAAATTAGGCAAGAGCCAGCAGAAACAGTACACCATTACTGGGCCAGATTCCTCCTGGTCAAGAACAGGATAAAGGACTGCCGCGAGGAAGACGCAATTTCACTCTTCTACAATAATTGCACGGACAAGGGAATCCTCAACGCCATAAGTCGTCGCGAAATTACACGCTTCGCCGACTTGGTGTCCATAGTACGAAAGTACTGTGCTATGGAAAGCGCCTGGAAAACCGAAATAAAATTTTGGGATAATCCGGCCCTGAATACAAACCGAGTCTGAAATAAAAGGGTGCATTATCACAATACACCTGGGTTAACTACCAAAAAGCAAAAGCCCTCTACAGGGCAAGGAACCGTACTGGAGGGATGGCTCAACGGACACTGCAAAATTCATAGTACAACAGATGTGATACCAACGCACAGCCTTAGAGCATGCTGGATACTCCAGCAGGTGGCCAAAAGTGGTGAGAATCTACTCCTCCCAAAAACCACAGAACACCACCCCGAGGACAAAGTACGGTCTTGACGGTCTTCGAGACCTTCGCGTCAAATAAAAGACGGAAGCGAACACTCCGCAGCACGGCCGAAATCTGCCACATAGCAGAAACAAATCCTTGGAGTGACACGACTATTACCTTCAATGCCAGTGACGAACCTAAATTCCGAACAGCCCGAGTACCAGCCGTACTGGTCCTCAGTCCAATCGTTGACGGCTTTCGACTCACCAAGGTACTCATGGACGGCGGTAGCGGATTAAACCTCATCTACAAGGAAACTCTTCAAAGGATGGAAATAGACTGGAGCGGCATTAAGCAAAGAAACACAACCTTTAGAGGAATCATCCCCAGTCGGGAAGCACGCTACGCCGGAAAAATCACACTAGACGTGGTATTCGGCACGCCGGATAATTACAGGTCCGAAGAAATTACATTCCAAGTGGCCCCATTTAGCAGCAGATACCGCGCTCTACTAGGGCGGGAGGCGTTTACAATCTTCCAAGCCATACCCCATTACGGGTACATGAAGCTCAAAATTCCCGGGCCCAACGGAATCATCACTCTTGTTAGTGATCCGGACATAGCACTTCGCGCCGAAAACAAGACAGCTGCACTGGCCCTTGAGGCACTATCCGAAGCCCTAGCGGCTGAAGAACTAACCGCGCTGCGCTCCATGGTGAATAGGGACGATGTGATACTCGATAAAAGATCTAAGTCCACCTCCTTTAAGCTGGCGGACGAAATAGTCAAATTCCAAGTCCATCCAACGGACCCTACAAAAACAGCTTCCATTGGGGCACAATTAAAACCTGATGTTGACGCCGCACTGCGAGAGTTCCTACGCGAGAACTGGGACATTTTTGCCTGGCACCCTTCAGACATGCCAGGAATCCCACGCAGGCTGGCTGAGCACAGCCTAAATATCCTAAAAGGATTCAAGCCAGTCAAGCAGGCTCTTCGACGTTTCTCCGAGCCTAAAAGACAAGCCATGGGAGAGGAACTAGCCAAGCTATTGGAAGCTGGATTCATCAAGACATAAAACATCCGGATTGGCTAGCAAACCTAGTGATGGTGCCAAAGAAGGACAAATCCTGGCACTTGTGCGTCGACTTTAAGGACCTTAATAAGGCCTGCCCAAAGGATCCCTTCCCCCTCCCCCGCATCGATCAAATCATCGATGCTACCGCAGGACACGATTCATTGTGTTTCCTCGACGCATACTCCGGCTACCATCAAATCAAAATGGCAGAGCCAGACCAAGCCGCAACGGCATTCATCACACCATACGGCCCATTCTGCTTCAACACAATACCCTTCGGGCTAAAAAACGCCGGTGCAACATATCAGCGCATGATTCAGACATGCCTGGCAAACCAGATCGGCCAAACAGTGGAGGCATACATGGATGACATGGTCATTAAAACCAAGCATGTTGACACCCTAGTAGACGACTTGAGGGTCACATTCGACAACCTCCAAACATATGACATCAAGCTCAATCCGGAAAATTGTGTTTTCGGCATACCAGCAGGAAAGCTCCTGGGATTCATCGTCTCCAGTAGAGGTATTGAAGCTAATCCGGCCAAAATCCGAGCGTTGTCACAGTTGGCTACCCCAACTGACCTCAAACAAATACAAAAATTAACTGGATGCGTGGCGGCTCTAAGCCGCTTTATCTCCCGCTTGGGAGAAAAGGCATTACCCCTTTATCGCCTCCTATAGCGCACCGAACACTTCAAGTGGACGAACGCCGCCACGACCGGACTGAACGAGATAAAAGTCATATTGGCAACAAACCCAGTCCTGGCCGTGCAAAACACTGGCGAACCAATGCTATTATACATTGAGGCAACTCATCAAGTAGTAAGCGCAGTGCTTGTCGTCGAGCGAGAAGCGGACGGACACAAATTTCCCCTTCAAAAGCCGGTTTACTACGTGTCCACAGTCCTTACCCCATGCAAATCACGGTACCCGCATTATCAAAAGATAGCGTACGCGGTATTTATGGCATCCCAGAAGCTGCGACACTACTTTCAGGAGTGTTCGATAACGGTAGCCTCGGATGTACCACTCAACGATATTATAAACAACCGCGACGCGACGGGCCGGATTGGCAAATGGGCCATTGAGCTCCTCCCATTCGACATAACTTACAAACCTCGGCGAGCTATTAAATCGCAAGTTTTGGCTGACTTCGGCACTGAATGGACGGAAGCCGAACTCCCTAAAGAGTACGGCACATATTCAAACTGGATCATGCACTTCAACGGCTCCAAAATGTTGGCTGGTCTGGGGGCTGGCGTCATTTTGACGTCCTCAACAGGAGACACCATCCAATACATACTGCAGATAATGTATACAGACTCCAACAACACAGCCGAATATGAGGCCCTCCTCCATGTTCTCCGGATGGCAGTATCCATGGGCATTCAATGCCTAGAGGTGCGTGGGGATTCAAACCTCGCGATATCCCAAATAAATGGAGACTTTGATGCCAAGGATCCAAAAATGGCCGCTTATCGCAATACCGTCCTAAAAATGTCAGCTCGGTTCGAAGGGCTCGAATTTCATCGTGTGGCTCGGGAAAACAATCAGGCGGCGGATATCCTCGCCCGCATTGGCGCCAAACGCGACGTGGTCCCTCCCAACATTTTTCTAGAAAGGATTTTCAAGCCATCCATAGCATGGGAAGGGGACACCGGTAACAACAGTCCGGACCCGGCCAAAATACCCGATACCGAACTCCCTGGCACAATCGGAGGCTCCGCCACCGAAATAACACAATCAGCCCATGAAATAATGGCCATCATTGCCCCATTTACAGAACCATTCCTGGCCTACTTAACTAGACAGGAACTCCCAGAGGACCAAAATGAGGCACGCTGCATAGTGCGGCGATCAAAGGCCTACAAGGTCCACGAGGGAGAATTATACAAGAGAAGCGCTACCGGAGTCCTTCAACGGTGCATCTCCGAAGAGGAGGGACGGAACCTTTTGGCAAAAATTCATGCCAGACTCGGCGGTCATCACGCCGCAGCCCAGGCTCTTGTGAGCAAGGCCTTCTGTGCAGGATTCTATTGGCCAACGGCCCGGGCAGACGCACAGGACTTAGTCCAGCGTTGCGCCGGTTGCCAGCTCTTTGCAAATCAAAGCCATATGCCACCCACCGCCCTCCGAACAATCCCCATTACATGGCCCTTTGCGGTCTGGGGGCTTGACATGGTTGGACCCCTTAAAGGTGGAACCCACAAGAAAAAATACTTATTGGTCATGGTGGATAAATTCACCAAATGGATAGAGGCCAAACCCGTTAAAACAGCCGAATCCGGACCGGTGATAGACTTCATATCCGGGGTTGTACATCGCTACGGCGTCCCCCACAGCATCATCACTGATAACGGCACGAACTTCACAGCCGACGAGGTAAAACTCTGGTGCAGCAAAATGGGCATCAAGCTCGACTATGCTTCAGTCTACCACCCACAAACCAACGGTCAAGTCGAACGAGCAAATGGTCTTATAATGAGTGGCATTAAACCCAGACTAGTGCGCTCCTTAACAGAGTCTGACACGCACTAGGTAGAGGAGCTCGACTCCGTACTCTGGGGGCTGCGGACCATGACGAATCGTAGTACCGGATACACACCATTTTTATGGTGTACGGCGCAGAGGCAGTCCTGCCTTGTGACATAATTCATGACTCACCTCGAGTGCGCATGTACGAAGAAAGAGAAGCCGAGCTCGATCGGCAGGATAGTCTGGATACCTTGGAGGAAGAGCGCGACGTAGCCAAAGCACGTTCCGTATTTTACCAGCAACAGCCTCGCAGATACCAAAGCAGAGAAGTACGAGCCAAAACTTATAACGTTGGCGAACTAGTTCTCCGGCTGCCGGATAAGAAAAAGAACAAGCTAGATCCCAAATGGGAAGGTCCCTTCATCATCGACCAAGTTCTGACCGGCGGAGCGTACCGACTGCGGGATGCATCGACTAGTCGACTCGAGCCGAACCCATGGAACGCAGCCAGGCTTAGAAGATTCTACGCCTAGCGCCGGACTTTATGTTAGTCCCCTCCCTCTGCCCATTTTCTGCATATGCGTCGTCCGTCTTGTTTCCCTTTCTTTCTTTTATTCCTCTAGACCTTCACGGGTCACCTTGTGCCTCACTTGTACATTACAGAGGTGCTAGCCGCACTATCTACACCTGGGTGCTTCTTTCACAGAAGCTTAAATTATTTACCTGGGCATCACGCCCAACACATGCGTTATACTTTCGCATGTACCTTTTTTCACCATTATATGCATCGATATGACTTAAGTTTTGGCCAAGCTGGGTTGCCTGGCTCTTGTATTTATGCCCTACATTCCCGTTAATTCAGCTAGGGCATAAGGGTAGCACCTCTGCGATTGTTACCGCCGGATCAGCCGGACGTGTACCTCAGACTGGGTGAAGCCGAAAGCTAGCGTTCTTAAGAGAATATTCGGTCGGTGAACAAAAGATGACTTTTATTTATTAACCATATCTGCCCCCAGACGTTTTTACTGCGCTTTTTGTCGCAGTCCGGACATGCACTTTAGGGCATGCCTACCTAGGGAAAGGAACCCTTAACGGAACTATTCTCTCTATAAGATGTTTCTTACTACCCATGTAATATAACATAACTAGTTCGGCACTTGTCTGATAAAGCACTAATGACCCCTACGCCTGGTCTCCACGCATGCCCCGGTTCTTATATAATCGAGAGGGTATTCGGATACACTCCGGACTGTCGGGTCCCGAGGTCGAAGCGAAAAGGTCCGCCACGACAAACGATCTACAATCCGGCTAGAAGACATCATATATGTCACTTTACAATTACATAGTCAATTTGACTGGTTGAATTCCTCTTCAATGCCCTCCAATAGGCTATCCAGTCTACAGTCCTGTTGGGAATACTTTGCGGCCAATTCTACTTGGCCGTACACTAAATTCACAGGGATCTCCTTGCCGTTAGGCCCCACAGATCCGACTTCGGCCATGTGGTTCGGATCAGCCTTCGTGTACCGTGTCCTCGCCATTGCCCAAGCCTCCCTGGCGCCCTGACGGCAGGCCGATATTTTCCATAATCGGAAACGCCGCCGTGCTCCCTTCAGCTTTTCCGCAAGCTCTCCAAGGCCTTCGGGTATGGAGACGGATGGCCACAAGGCCTGGGCAACGCCTTGCATCACCTGCCGAACTCGTTCGTGCAACTGTGCGAGCTCGGGAAGAAGATCACCCGTTGAACTAGGCATCTCCTCGGTAGGACGTCCTGTTAGCATACCTACAGACATAACTCTGTCAGCCAGCTTCCTCGCCGAACTCTTTGTCAACGTTCGTTCAAGCACTTACTAAATATGCCGCGTCGAAGCCGCTGTTTCTCCTTAATAGAATCCGACAGTTGGGCACGAACATCTTTTAGTTCCACGCCCAGCTTGCTATTGGAATCTTGGAGATCATTCTTCTCCTGCCTCACCCTCGTTAGCACACTCTCACCAGCCTTCAGCTGGCGTATGAGCTGCTGCTTATCCGGATTCACTCCAGCGCCATCTGCAATTTTATCGTCAGATTTGCATATAAAGCCGCACTCTACTATGATACTTATCATTAGACGGATATGTTACCAGTAGGGGTCTCCTTGGGCTCCCCTGCGGCGGATAGTGCGGCCTGAAGTTGGGCTTTGCACCCTTCCAGCTCCTGGGACAGTTGAGTATTCTTTTATGTAAGAACCTACATAACAAATGATCCTTAAATCAGTTATCCTAACTGTTTCAAGTCTCAGGGGCTACTGATATATATAATCATCAAATTTTCTCACCCGTATGTCTTTTACATACTACTCCGTGGCTCGGGCTAGACCATTTTGAGCAGCATGGAGGTGCGCATCTCCCGAGTTGAAGGCATCTAAAGCCTCTTGGGAGAAACAAGCGTCACGAAGAACAGTCCGGCGACGCCTATGGTTCATGGCACTTTCCACCTCGGAAGGGGTGGCGGACAGTCTATCCGTATCCTCTGTCGGAGGAGTACCCGGTGCACGCCTTGTACTCGTTCCCACTCCTGAGTCTGGCCTTGGAGCCTGGCTTGTGGAGGCACGGTTGGTAGCCTCTCCAGGTATAGTCCGGCGAGCGCTCTTTCTCCTGAAAAGAAGGCATAGGCATTAATATGCCTCGGTAAATAATGTCTTGCAATAAATACGGCGCGCTATACCGCTGCACCGGTGCCTCAATCCGGACTACGGATCTTTTCAGCCTGCCTGGCCTAGCGGCCCCTTGTTGGCTAGTTGCCATAGGCTCGGCCTTCTGCCCCGAGGACCTCCCCTGCAAGACACGGCTGTTATACGGCAATAAAAAAAGAGCACAAGGACGGGTCCCTTTTTAAGTGCTGGGATTTCGGTCTCAGTCACCTGTGAGGTTGGAACTAGCCCAGGGTAATCGGCCGTAATGGCCACCAAGGTATTGTCATTACTCCCTTGGTAAAAACCCGTCGATCAGCTCCATGGATATGTCCGGATCCTCTAGGGAGGCCGGGTCAAGGGACCGTCCAGGGTCCTCGGGCTATGGAGGAGGGATGTTTATCTCCTTTACTGCCTGGCGCAGCTCCTGCGATGAAATCGCTAGAATGAATACTTAAACTACGGGAATACGGAACGGATGGGCGAGAAAAAATCTCCGCTTACCCAGCTCGGAGGATTGTACATGGAGAATCCGCCCTGCGGGTTGATACGGAGGAATTCCTCCTCTTCTCCCTTGTACAAAGTGGAGAAGATCTTTATTAGATCAGCAGCCGATCCCGGCCCTTTGCGGCCGTGGCGGGTGGCGTCATCCTCCCCGATGAAGTCCCACATGGGGTGGCCTCTGTACTGGAGCGGCTGCACCCCCTGCATAATGCATATAGCCATGACCTTGATCATGGTCAATCCGGATCGAGCTAAAGAGTTTATCCGGCTCATCAGATAAAGAATGTCCCGGTTGTCTTCCTACAGGGGGCTCCGTGGATGCCAGCTCTGGCGCTTCTTCAAAGGGGCGTTGTCAAACTCAGAAAGGCCGATCCGAATAGGGTCTGGAAGGGGGACATCTTCTATATAAAGCAATTCGGAAGGCCATTCTTCGGACGTCTTCTTTGGGGTCCCAGATAGGTATCCGGTCCCAGCGATACGCCACACTTCGGCTCTGCCCACTTGATATATTGATCCCTTCTTAGAACAGGGCACAAGGCAGAACAGCTTCTTCCACAGAGCGAAATGAGCCTCACAACCCAAAAATAACTCGCAAAGGGCTACGAATCCCGCGATGTGCCACAGGGAGGCATGCGTAAGGTTGTGCAGCTGGAGGCCATAGAACTCCAGAAGCCCTCAGAGAAACGGATGGATTGGGAATCCGAGCCCTCTTACTAGATAAGGGACAAGGCACACCCGCTCTCCCTTGGAGGGATTGGGACGGCTCTCCGCTTGCTCTCCGCCACTATAGGTGGCAAGCCCGGCTCGAACCGGGACCAGGTACGCTGGGGGAAGAAATCCCTTGGACTAAAGCATCACCAATTTGCTGTGCGGGATGGAACATCTCTCCCAATCTCCAGGCTTGGAACTAGGGGTGCGAGAGGAGGAGCTACGTCGACCGGCCATGGTGGAATGGATCTCTATCGGGCACGTTCCGATGAAGACTCGGCAAGGGAGGATGATGTGATTTGGATCTGAATCCTCGTCTTTTTAAATAGGCGGCACATTTGCATAGCTAGGGGGGTAAATGCGAAAACACCCTGGCTCTTCGCATTCGCTCACACGTGGAAAGTAGCCATTATTGGGCGTAGAAGCCAAGAAGTACGAACCATCACAAGGAACCGGACATTATTTCGACAGGTACGCAGAATTTGAAGAAGGAACCCGCCATGCAATGCCGAAGACAACTGTGCGCCGGACTCATCGTCATTGAAGCCTGGTTCTGGGGCTACTGAGGGAGTCCTGGATTAGGGGGTCTCCAGATAGCGGGACTATCTCCATTGGCCAGACTGTTAGACTATGAAGATACAAGATTGAAGACTTCGTCTCGTGTCCGGATGGGACTCTACTTGGCATGGAAGGCAAGCTAGGCAATGCGTATATGGATATCTCCTCCTCTGTAACCGACCTTGTGTAACCGTAACCCTCTCCGGTGTCTATATAAACCGGAGGGTTTTAGTCCGTAGGACAACAATCACAACATACAATCATACCGTAGGCTAGCTTCTAGGGTTTAGCCTCTCTGATCTCGTGGTAGATCTACTCTTGTAACACCCATATCTTCAATATTAATCAAGCAGGATGTAGGGTTTTACCTCCATCAAGAGGGCCCGAACCTGGGTAAAACTTCGTGTCCCTTGCCTCCTGTTACCATCCGGCCTAGATGCACAGTTCGGGACCCCCTACCCGAGATCCGCCGGTTTTGACACCGACAATGACCATGACCGAATAGTTACACTACAGAGTTAGCATCAGGAGTGCGTTATGAGGTATCACCCTCGGCACTCGATAGTAGCTCTGCAAAGTTGAGCAACAATAGGGGCATGATGTGATGTGGGGTGTTGGGCTCTGGTCGTCAATCATGATGATCGAGTCATCGATGATGAAGCAGGGGAAACAAGGACAAGGTGGGGGTCACTGATGGATCACTAACCAACCTATACTAAGAAGTTTAGGATAAGTAGGTAGGTAACATTAAGCAAGTTACAAAAGCAGGCTATGCATTCGAATAGGAGCAATCGATAATAGTAGCAAAATCTAATGCATGCATGAGAGAATGGAAATGGGCGATATCGAGATGATCGAAGGGGGGGCTTGCTTGGTTACTCAGACGAGAAGGAGGGGTCGTCGGTGACGTAGTCGATCACAGCGGCATCGGCAGCCGTCATGGGGTCTACCGAAGAGAAGAGGGGGAGAAACAGTAAATACATCGCAAGCAAGTGCATAACAGGACAACAGGCGGAGCTAGACGTGTTCTAACGAGGTGCTGCACGTTATCGGCGAAGCGGATAACATCCGGGAATGCTTTCCCGACGTTTGGCATTTTCGCACAGACGAACTGGAGGGGAAAGGTTTGATGTTCGCTATTCTAGGAATGTATGGCAGAGGAACGGACCGCGTATTCGGATTCGTCATATTTTTCTGAGCAACTTTCACGTATAAAACTTTTTCATCCGAGTTACGGACTGGTCAAACTGATGCCAGGGACCCACCTGTCATTGACCTAACTAAACTAACAAGGTTAAATTAACTAAATTAGTTGATTAGACTAATTAAGCAAGGTTAATTAACTTAATTAATTACCTATTTAGTTAATTAATTAACTATATTTTATTATTTTTTAAATAAACTTTTTTTAGGAAAAAAGGGGGGTTGGACCAGTGGTCTTAGCGGGGTGGGTGACGGGCGTTGGGCGTGAGCATGGGCGCCCATGCCCGAGGCCACACAGTGGGGGCGCGAGGCCCAGCTGCACTGGTAGCGGCGGGAGTCGGCCAGCGGCCACGGCGGGAAGCAGGCGGGGCTGGGCTCGGTAGGGGCCGCGGCTATGGGCGGTGACGCAAGGAGCGGCGGGGCGGCCA
>NW_024119246.1:0-9459 GCF_003073215.2 Triticum urartu
GGACTAAAAGGTGGAGGTATTAGTACCGACACTTTAGTCCCGGTTCCTGAATCGGGACTAAAGGCCCTTATGAACCGGGACTATAGGCCCTTTTTCTACCAGTGGGTACAGAAGGGCCCCTACTTTTGTACACCGACAGGAGCCCCGGGTCTGGGCCACACATAAGCGGGGAGCGTTGTTGGGCCAGGCCCAGAATGGTACGCGGGCACGCGCGGCAGAGTTTTAACTACGGTAACTTTTTCGCCAGTTGCGCTTCCGCACACCCCACATTGAGTGCGCGACGTGGGGGTCGTGCGTGGAATGACCGCAGCATGCTTGCGTCACCCCGTGGTGAATAGTAAAGAGGTGGCCCGCGTCTTCCCCATAAAAAAGGGAAAACTACAGGGGCGCTGCTCATTTACCCTCTGCGCCCTTTCCAATCTTGGAACCGTCGTTCCCCTCTTCTTCTCCAAGCACGAACCGAAACTTACGCCTCCGCTCGCCACCGCGCCCTTATTGCTCTCGACCCCTTACTCCCCCTCCCTTAGCCGCCATGGCTCCCAAGACAAGCAAGGCAAGGGAGCGGCCAAGGATGTCGGGGGAAGGAGGCGCCGGAGAGTGAGCTGGTGGAGATGCGGACGGAATGTGTGCTCTCTTCACCTTGACGGTCGACGCGCTCACCCTCAAGGATAAGTTCAGGCCCCTGTGGGGGACGGAGACGTCGGGGCACCCCGCCGCGCATATCATCCCCGCCGCCTTTCCCAAGGACGCCCCAAATCGGCAACCCTTCTTCGTCGATTACTTCTCCTGTGGGCTCTGCCCCCCTTTCTCCGATTTCTTCAACGACATCATGCACACCTTCGGCTTCCATCTTCTGGATTTTACGCCGAATGTCGTGGCGTGCATGGCCTTCTTTTCCCACCTTTTTGAGGGCTTTGCCGGAGTGCACCCCGGCACGGTGCTCTTCCGCCACTACTTCACCCCTCACATCCAGCCAGGGGGCTCCATCTCTGGCTGCGTCACCTGGATTCCGATGACCCAGAGCAAGTGCACGTACCCGGAGGGCGCCCAGAAGGAGAGGTGGCAATAGTGGCTGGGCCAGTGGTGCTGGATTGTGGAGGAGGATCCGCAGGAGTTATGCCGGGTCCGTTGGAAGCCACTGGTCTGCAGGAAGGACTAGAGCGATGTCGGTGCCGACAACAAGAAGCTCACGGTCACCACCACCAGGATCCATCGCCTCACCTCGGCCGGGCTCACTCTCGAGATGATCGGGGCCGATTTCATCCGTCGCCGGATTGCCCCGCTGCACAATAAGGGGAGGCCGACCTGAGACTTGAGGAACGCAACCGACATCATGAGGCTCCGCCCCGGTCTGAACCACAACTTCACGGTGCTGTGATACGTCCATTTTGCATCATGCATTTATATCGATATTTATTGCATTATGGGCTGTTATAACACATTATGTCACAATACTTATGCCTATTATCTCTTATTTTACAATGTTTACATGAAGAGGGAGAATGCAAATATTAGAGACCTATTCTGCACAGCTCTAAAAGTCCTGAAACTTCACGGAAGTCATTTTTGGAATTAATAAAAAATACCGAGCGAAGAAAGTACCAGAGGGGGCCCACACCCTGGCCACGAGGGTGGGGGCGCGCCCTATGCCCCTGGGCGCGCCCCCTGCCTCATGGACCCCCTGGTGGCCCTCTGATGCCCATCTTCTGCTATATGAGGTCTTTCATCCAAGAAAAAATCATAAGCAAGCTTTCAGGAAGAAACTCCGCCGCCACGAGGCGGAACCTCGGCGGAACCAATCTAGGGCTCCGACAGAGCTGTTCTGCCGGGGAAACTTCCCTCCGGGAGGGGGAAATCATCACCAACGATCCTCTCATCGGGAGGGGGTCAATCTCCATCAACATCTTCACCAACACCATCTCATCTCAAACCCTAGTTCATCTCTTGTATCCAATCTTTGTATCCAAACCTCAGATTGGTACCTGTAGGTTGCTAGTAGTGTTGATTACTCCTTGTAGTTGATGCTAGTTGGTTTACTTGGTGGAAGATCATATGTTCAGATCCATTATGCATATTAATACCCCTCTGATTATGAACATGAATATGCTTTGTGAGTAAGTGACAGAAGCTTAAACCCTAGTTTATGCGTTGCTTCGTAAGGGGCTGATTTGGATCCATATGTTTCATGCTATGGTTAGGTTTACCTTAATACTTCTGTTGTTTTTGCGGATGCTTGCAATGGGGGTTAATCATAACTGGGATGCTTGTCCAAGTAAGGGCAGTACCCAAGCACTGGTCCACCCACATATCAAATTATAAAAGTACCGAACGTGAATCATATGAACGTGATGAAAACTAGCTTGACGATAATTCCCATGTGTCCTCGGGAGCACTTTACTTCGTATAAGAGTTTGTCCAGGCTTGTCCTTTGCTACAAAAGGATTGGGCCATCTTGCTGCACCTTATTTACTTTTATTACTTGCTACTCGTTACAAATTACCTTATCACAAAACTATCTGTTACCGATAATTTCAGTGCTTGCAGAGAATACCTTACTGAAAACTGCTTATCATTTCCTTCTGCTCCTCGTTGGGTTCGACACTCTTACTTATTGAAAAGGCTACGATAGATCCCCTACACTTGTGGGTCATCGAGACTCTTTTCTGGCGCCGTTGCCGGGGAGTGAAGCTGAAGGAAATATGCCCTAGAGGCAATAATAAAGTTATTATTTATTTCTTTATATCATGATAAATGTTTATTATTCATTCTAGAATTGTATTAACCGGAAACATAATACCTGTGTGGATACATAGAGAAGCAGAGTGTCACTAGTATGCCTCTATTTGACTAGCTCGTTGATCAAAGATGGTTATGTTTCCGAACCATGGACATGAGTTGTCATTTAATAAACGGGATCACATCATTAGGAGAATGATGTGATTGACTTGACCCATTCCTTTTGCTTAGCACTTGATCGTTTAGTATGTTGCTATTGCTTTCTTCATGACTTATACATGTTCCTATGACTATGAGATTACGGAACTCTCGTTTACCGGAGGAACATTGTGTGTACTACCAAACGTCACAACGTAACTGGGTGATTATAAAGGTACTCTAAAGGTGTCTCCGAAGGTACTTGTTGAGTTGGCATATTTCGAGATTTGGATTTGTCACTCCGATTTTCGAAGAGGTATCTCTGGGCCGACTCAGTAATGCACATCACTATAAGCCTTGCAAGCATTGTAACTAACGAGTTAGTTGCGGGATGATGTATTATGAAACGAGTAAGGAGACTTGCCGGTAACGATATTGAACTAGGTATTGCGATACCGACGATCGAATCTCGAACAAGTAACATACTGATGACAAAGGGAACAACATATATTGTTATGCGGTTTGACCGATAAAGATCATCATAGAATATGTGGGAGCCAATTTGAGCATCCAGGTTCCGCTATTGGTTAGTGACCAGAGACGTGTCTCGGTCATGTCTACATAGTTCTCGAACTCGTAGGGTCCGCACGCTTAAAGTTTGGTGACGATCGGTATTATGAGTTTATGTGATTTGATGTACTGAAGGTAGTTCGGAGTCCCGGATAAGATCGGGGACATGACGAGTAGTCTTGAAATGGCCGAGACGTAAAGATCAATATATTGGACGACTATATTTGGACATCAGAAAGTTTTCCGAGTGATTCGGGTATTTTTGAGAGTACCGGAGGAGTTACGGGAATACGGGAGTACATATGGGCCTTAGTGGGCTTTAAGGAAAAAAGAGGAGAAGCCACGAGGGCTGGCCGCGCGCCCCCATGGGCCTAGTCCGAATTGGACTAGGGGAGGGGCTGCGCCCCCTCTTTCCTTCTCCTCCCCGAGGGCTAGCCACGCGCCCCCCATGGGCCTAGTCCGAATTGGACTAGGGGAGGGGCTGTGCCCCCTCTTTCCTTCTCCACCCCTTATCTTTCCTTCCCCTCCTAATAGGACTAGGAAAGGAGGAATCCTACTCCTACTAGGAGGAGGATTCCTCCCCCCTTTGGCGCGCCTAGAGAGGCAGGCCAGCCTCCCCTTGCTCCTTTATATACAGGGGCAGGGGGCACCCTAGAACACACAAGTTGATTGTTCCAAGCCGTGTGTGGTGCCCCCCTCCACCTCGACCATATCGTAGCGGTGCTTAGGCGAAGCCCTGCGTCTGTAGCATCATCATCATCGTCACCACGCCGTCGTGCTGACGAAACTCTCCTGTGAAGCTTTGCTGGATTGGAGCTTGCGGGACGTCATCGAGTTGAAAGTGTGCAGAACTCGGAGGTGCCATGCGTTCGCTACTTGGATCGGTCGGATCGTGAAGACGTACGACTACATCAACCGTGTTGTGCTAACGCTTCCGCACTCGGTCTACGATGGTACGTGGACACACTCTCCCCTCTCGTTGCTATGCATCACCATGATCCTATGTGTGCGTAGGATTGAAATACATGCCCATCAACAGCCTCCATGAATATGAGGACTTCGGCGACGTGCTTGTATTTGACAGCACGTACAAGATGAACCGGTATGGTATGCCATTCATACCTTTTGTGGCTCTTAACAATCACCGGAAGACCACACTACAAGAAATATGTCAACTTGTGACCACCACTATTGGTCACTGAATGGTCACAAATTTCCATTTGTGACCTTTTTGTGACAAGAAACATAAGGTCAAAAGCTGGCCGTCGTAAACTGACTATAGCGACCTTTCTTCTGGAATGGTCATAGACGTTTATGACCAAAATACGTCTACTGTGGCGTTTTGGTCACTGGCAACCTCCCCAGGCCACGTAGGCATCCAGCGTGGCAATCTGACGTGGCACAAGATTCAGCCCGGTCCAATTCAGTTTTCTACATGGGCCTAGCCCAACAATTCAGCCTATTTGTGTTTTTTTTGTCTGTCAATTTTTGGTTGGGTTCATGGGCCAAGCCCAATATTGCAGCCTTTTTATTTCCAGGGCGTGATCCTTTTTTAGACCATTTATTTTTGGGTCGCATCTATTTCTCAATTGGGCCTCAGCCTTTTTACAGTCCATTTCCTTAATTTTTAGTTTTTTCCCTATAAATATTATTTGGAAAATGCCCATTTTAGATGCCAACTACTATTAGGTCCCACTTGTCAGGTTCTAATTAAAGACAAACCAGGTTTCAATTTCCACACAATTATTTCAGTCAGAACAGCAAAGAAATGAAAATTTTCAAACCACATGCCAATTTTGGCTAAGAGCACAATCTTTACATAATTCATTTCACCATTACACGTGATACTATCACAACATATAACTACTACTACAACTATACTCCTGACTTCACTTTTAGGCTGGAGCTTCTTAAATGAGAGGAAACACCATTTCTGGATGTGTTCGTACAAACTGAACGAAGGCATCTAACAATAAACCAAAAGAGTTAGAAACAAAATAAAAAATATAGAAAGAAGCTACGGACTAAATCATGAAGCATCTCTACATGTAACATGTAACAGTAATAACCACCACCACAACCAAGCTCACAACAGCAAGTCCACAGAAAAAAAAAACTCTGTAAAGCAGTAAAGCCCAGCTCTTACTGTTTAGCAGGCTGCACCTCTTTCCTTCTCTGCCGCAGCAGCAAGAAGCAGCCACACAAGCAGCAGTAGCTCAGCAAGCTTCCAGGAACATATATCCACCCCAGGGACACGCAGCAGGACAAGAGGAAGCAACTCCCTCCCTGCCGCGTCGCAGCTCCTCGAGCCTAGCGGCACCACCGCCGCCACGCGCACACAACCTAAAATGAAGCATATAAAACATCAAACAAAGAAATACATGGCAAGCAGTATAAAAATCAAGGTAGCACTAGTATATTTTCACTGAGCTTGCAACCATCAATATAGTTTGCTTATAAGAAAACATACGGTCTGATGCTTATGTGCTACTAGATTACTACAGACAAATTGCAAACTATGCACTCAATTTGATACTTGCTTAATAGTTTTAATGTAAACCAACAGTTAAACCTGAAAAGATGCAAAGCTGAAATCTAACCGATGACTGTAGCAAGAGTGCTCCTAGCACAATATCACAATTCTGCATTTCTAACTTGTACTTGCAACATTTAATGCTAGTAAGAACATATGGAGGCAGATATAGTTCCAGGAGATAGTACTTTAGCCATTGAAAAAACAAGCAGTTTACTGAGACAGGGCAGTGGTAGAAATACAATCAAAGTTACTCAATCATAAGGCATGTGAGCAGAACATGATGAATATGGCATGAAACACCAGCAATGCAATACTGCAACGAAATTATCAAAGTTCAATATCTTTGCTCAATGGGAATTTATTAAGGAAGGGTTCAGCATGCCAATGCATTTTGGTGTGGATATTCTGGACTTTGATGCTGCTAGGTTCATTTGTCAAATGAATACATCAGGAACAAAGTGCGAGCAATAGCAATAGAAATGCATGTGTACCTCATGCAGGAGTGGAGGTTGGCGTAGGCGAGGGCGTCGTCGGGGTGGCCGGAGGCGGCGAGGCGGCGCTTGATGGACGAAATGTGTTGACATATACTCAGCTCCGTGTTGAATTCGACCGGCCAATCCCAGCTCTTAAACCGGCTTGCAGATCGATGAACACTTGGCCAATCTGCACAATAATACAGAGACAAAACAATCAACTTGCTGCACATAAGAGGAAGAGGGGATTTCTTTAGAAGAGAAACAGAACTGGACATAGAGCCACATCCCACATTAATAGATTTTTTGCAGCAGTTGTAACATAGAACAAGGACAAATGTTGTATGGACATGAATGACAGGATAAGTGACTACTGGTGAGAAAACTGAAGTTTGCAAGTTCCCTACTAGTCTCCCGACGCGGGTACTGGTTCATCAAACAGCATGGATCACAAATTGCTTGAAATAAACATGCTAGAACAAGTAGTTGTTGGTCCAGTGAATCCCGGAGAGCTTATTTCTCATGAACAGATACTTGCTAGAACAAATCACAAACAGACAGTGTGCAGGCAGGGTACACAGAGACCAGGAGAAGCAGGGCGTGGGCGGCCGCAGTTTCACAAACACCATACAAGCAAACTCCATTACACAATATGCAGTACATAGGAAGTAATCATCATATTTTCACAAAAACAACATACAATGCAGACATATATACTCACACAAGAAGATCACTGCCTGCAGTTTTATTTAGATGACATACACTACAAAAATCTTAAGAGAAAAATACTGCACCGAGCAATTTACTTCATGATTAAGTGACATGCTTGTCCAGCGCATGGCAGATGGACTGAAACAACAACAACAATTATGAGGATCAAAACACCACCTAGATAGATGCTCGTTGTTGATCAAAACTATGAAGCAGTGCACGACCAAACAATCTACACATTCACTAATCAACCCAGATTACTATCCTATGACCGAAGAAGCAAATGCCATACCAGGAAATGATTAAACACATAGTATTAGTAGCATGTCCAAAATCCCAATTTTGACATGCGCTAAAACGGCAATTTGAATCAGATTTGGTTGTCTCATATATAACATGCAGATCAACAATACACAACATACCACATTTACCACTAACTAACCAAGCTAATTAAGGTAGCCACGGTCATCTAGAAATTAGTTTAACACAGATTCGTAGCGCTGATATCAAAAGGTTGCATCAACTAAGGAGCACATATTGACATATAGATGAACTAAGCGACTGATAGGAGCAATGCAACCGAAATCAAAAGGTTCCAGATCATGTACGATGGTTCTATATTTCTATCAATAGGTGAGCAATGCAAAAGAAGCAGTAGGGTCACCAAACATTCTGGATAAACATGGACATCAAGCAAACTGTGTACGATAGATAGAAGAAGCTAATAAAGACAGCTCCTGCAATTCGAATCCATCATTTTTCCCACAGATAAGATAAGATGCAGATCAACATTGCACTAGTACATTGATTACCCTTGATAGATGGGGCTAAGATAGATATCCACGGCCGTCCAGGAATCAGTTAAGCACAAATAGAAGAGAATGGTAGGAGATATATCTGACCAAACTGAACTGAAAGTCTGAAACCACAAGTCTGCATGATGATACAGTACAATAAAATAAAACGACTGATAAGGAGAGCACAAGTTCAATCAGCAATGCAAAAGGACCCCCTTGGATTGAATCGCTTGGTCAACAGCCTTGCATGGAATCTCGATCGATGAGACGAAGTCGTCAATCAGAATCGGATGATGGATAGGGTCCCTCCTGCATTCAAGCCAAGGAATTGGATTCAGTAGTCAGATCAGATCCATGGAATCATCCTTTTCATGTTGACAGTCAGAAAAGAAGAGAAAGGTTTGGAGTTTGGATAGAGACGGACCTCGGAGATGGAGATGTGGTCGTCGCAGTAGTCGGTGAGGCTGGCGAGCTTCTTGGGGTCGAGGAAGCGGGAGAGGACTGTGACGGCGATGTCGATGTGCTTCTTTGGGTCGAGGATGAATCACCTCTGTTTGGTCGTGCCACGGGTGTGCCGCCACCGACCGGCACGTGATCGAGGACAGGATCCGCTCGTTCAGGGCCGACGTCTTGGTCTTGGGGGCGGCGGCCGTGCCGCTGCCCTCCTGGGGGGAGGCGGCGACCGCGACTTCTTGTGAGGGAGCCATGGATGAGTGGTGGGAGGGAGTGGGAAAGGGATCGAGGGAGAGGCAGATGCATCTCGCTGCGTGCACCGGATCTCGCCGGACAGGGGTCTTCGATTCCCTCCTGAGGTCGCCAGGATCGGGCGCCGGAGGTGGCAGCGGCAAGGGAGGAGTGGAGCGCTAGTGGATTGGGGATCGGGGAGAGAAACCCTAGAGGCGGCGGAGGGAAGAGAGAGAGGGAAGCGGCAGAAGGGAGGGGGGGGAGGAAGGCGGTCTTCTGGATCGGGGAGGGAGGGTTGGTGGGAGAGGGACGAGAGGTGAGCGAGAGACGCTGGATCGAGGGACTCAGGGAGAGTGTGGACGGCTCAGATCGACTACAGGGGGTGATCCGTGGGCTGCTTCCTGATTGGTTCAAAACATGAGGTATTTATTAATATTAGCTCTTAGTGCTAAAAACAGGGGGTTTTGTGAAGCAACTAGCAAAATTATTTTGCAAATGGCATCACTAAAATTTTCACTTAGTTTATACCACATTTTACGGATGATCACCAATTTGTATGCAGCTTCGGTCCTTCTAGCTATTTTTGTTCATTTATACAAATTTCCACCGATTCAGTAGGAAGCGAGTCAAATTTAAACTGCAGGTGCCTCATATTTTGATCTTTATTTTTTACAAAATTCATTTCTAGGTACATAAGTATCTACTTAATCAGAGAAACACCAAAAAAATTCCAAGATTCAACCACTAGCTAGGAACGGTCATTCCTGTCGTTTTGACCGCGTTTTGAAACGGGCATAAAAAATTCAAAAAAAAT
>NW_024119247.1:0-9752 GCF_003073215.2 Triticum urartu
ACATGATGACTGTGTACATCATCACCGTCGTGATCATGTCCTGGATATTCTTCGTCTTCTCGCCCGCCCTCTCCGTGGTGGTTGTCTTGTTGCCCTTCCTCATTTCTTGCCCGGCCCCCATGGACGACTTCATAGTCATCTTCATCACCTTGCCACTGATAGCCATCCATGAAACCACGCAAGAGCAGGTGGTCCCGCACCTGCCCGGAATCCGGGTCCGCAATAAGGCTCTTCAGCTTGCATCTTCGACACGGACATCTTATCTCCGTCTCGTTCTTTTGAAGCATCTCGGCCTTCGCGGAGCTCAAAAACCTATTCACGATGCCTTCGGTCATCGTGCGGACCATGGTCGCCTGCGGGGTAGAGCAAAACGATATTTTAGAACCAAGAAAAAATTTGGCATGACCTTCCCTAAAAATAGGACCAAAAAGAATGCATAGTGCCAAAATTCTCGTCAAAACGAAAATGAATCAACATTCCGACAAAATATTGGCAACTATCGCATTTCAAATACCGGTACCTGCAAACACAAACATATATGCAACACCACAAACATATGCAACATCACAAACATACATAGATCTAGCTAGGCCACAAAAAGTGCATGTGCACGTTGTTGGAGCGAGCTATGGAGAAAAAAAGTAGATCTACAACATGAAGATAGCTTTCCCCTTACTTACCTATCAAAAAAAGGTAATTTCACCACTTAATTTTGATGAATCTATGGTGTAAATGAGGTGAGGAGGAGGAGGCAGCCGAAAGCTTGGAGAAGGAGGTGGAGGAAATGAAGTGGGGAAAGTGAGTGGGTAGATGTGGGGGTAGGTGTGGCTGTCCAAAATATCTTGTTGGGGTCCCAGGTTACTAATGGCGCACCACATGCAAATGCGCCATTAGTATGCCTGGTTACTAATGACGCACCTGCAGGTGGTGCACCATTAGTAGTTTTGCAAAAAAGTAAAAAATAAATATATATACTAATGGCGCACCGAGTCACAGTGCGCCATTACTAGTTTAAACTAGTAATGGCGCAATAGTTTTGCCAAAAGAAAAAGAATAAAAAAAAGAATACAGTACTGGTGCACTATCTGTCTGGTGCGCCATTACTAGTTAGAACTAGTAATGGCGCACTTCGCCAGGATGCGCCATTAGTATGTATGGAAAAATGGAAAAAAAAAATTATTACTAGTGGCGCACCGTGTCTCTGGTGCGCCATTAGTGTCTTCCACACTAGTATATAGTATATAGTAGTGGCGCACCACCTGACAGGTGCGCCATTAGTGCCCATCCCATCTATAGCCCTTTTCCTAGTAGTGGGAAGAAAAAAAAATATTATTTAAAACTTCTTTTGAATACAAATTCACTGGTATAACTTTTGCTCCCGTCGCGGTCGGTCTTGTTGGTTAAATTTATAGTCAAAGTTGAAGCACGGGAATAGAGGAAGCACTATATTTTGAAACGGAGGGGGTATTTGTAATTAATTTGTACGAACTTAACCATTTTTTTCAATGAAATATAGTTTTTAGGGGAAAATAAAATATTTCTATCTGAACTTTTTTCACTGATGGTATTAAAATATTTATTGTGACACAATGAGATTAAAAGGGTTGACCTAAACAACTTATTTTTCATTTAATTATATGGACTTGATAATGTTTTAATAAAAATATAGCTTGCTGGAAACATGTAAATATATTCTTTCCGAAAACAATTGTGTCTAGTGTCCACCCGGATGTCCACCCGGTGCTGGATCTGAGTAACGGCGTTGGGGAGAACTAGTTGTACCGAAACGGTGCGAGGAAGATAACCAACTTGAATCAATGTGACCAATGAGGCCCAAATTTTCTGTACTGACCTGAACCAAAGGATACATAGGTAGCACGAATCAGTAAAATTTGGAAGGACTTCCCCTAAAAATTGTAATTTGAAAGGACTACAAGTTACCACTACTGGAAAAAAAATTGATGATGTGCATCCTTCACATTAATTGCTTTCACTCACTTGCTGCAGCATAGCATTTTTTCTTCTTCTCCTATACGGCAAGGCACTCTGGAGGAATCAACGCAGAAAACAACCTTGATGTCTGGGCATTGGAATTCCAAGTCATCGATCACAACCAGGTCGTCGTTGGTGTGCTCATCGGTAAGTCAGACGTCAAGTCTTCTTGGGTTTTTTTTTCGCTGCAAAATGAAGTACTATATTGCTCCGTATTAATCAAACAAAGACACATTACGGCCCTCATACGGCAGTAGGACCTAAGTATTATTCCTCGACAGCAGCAGTTTACTCTTACTCTGTCTAATGGGATGCACAAGAGCAATCCAAGCATGCTACAGTAGAATTTCAGCTTCAAGGCGAGATACTACGTGATATGAAATTTCCCCTTAATAACATAACATTTAAAAAAAAACACCTTTTGGCGGCTGTTTGATGATGAGTAGCGAGTTGAGGTAACTGCATGTACCTTGATACTCCCTCCGTTTCAAAATAGATGACTCAACTTTATACTATAAAGTTGAGTCATCTATTTTGAAACGGAGGGAGTACGAACAAGCGGGATACTTCAACTCCATCCAGGTGCCGTGTAAGTAACTTCAATGTGCACATGCCAAGCTCTCCATGAAAGCAGTGGCAGCAACATCTGTTCGACTAGACCTCCATTTAACTGTATAAAACAGAAGCTGCAATAACCGGTCTGCAAACTGCAAGCCTCCCAGAGCAGCCGGGCAGCGAACCGGAGCATGAAAATGTACCTTCGATCATGGATTTTGTATTGTTGATCCGATCTGCTTCTTGGTATGCGCAAGTGGCTGTTACTTGGGCTTCCTGGACTAGAGAAAAATGTGCCAAGGGCCGTACGAACTCATCTGTTCCGGGTGTGTGTGTCAATTTGTGAAACGGAAAGTCGTAACTGGTGGACAAAATTTACTATAAGCCACGAAAGCTGCATGAGGTGAACAGTCACTTATTTCGAAGCTCGACGGTTTCATCCGCTGCACTATACAGACAAATACTGGTTCTAATAAGCTCTGGATGTAATTCGTCGGGACAAGGATTTCTGACGGGCACAATTTAGTACGGAGGGTGGCTGCACAAGTATTATTACAGGAATGGACTTTACTCTGTCGATTGGACTGTTTAGTTTCTTCACACAAATAATTTTACTGAAAGGATATTTTGCTCTACCGTGCGTAGAGTGACAGAACACTGCGTTTGTTTCTGTTTTTTTTTCTTTCTTCATAAAGGGTTTCAATCTTCCCAAGAAATTTCATTATTTTGTTTTAATATTTATTTTCTTTCTTCTTAAAGGGTTTTATTCTTCCCTAAAAAAATTCATCATTTTGTTTTCATTTTAATTTTTATTTTATTACTTCTTCTTTCTTTAATTGTAATTCCAATATCGTTCCTCTATTATATGGGTTATCCTTTCGTATTATAAAAAGCGCAATTTCTGTGTAAAATGAGCGCAATTTTTTGCGAAACCCTTCTGTGTAAATTGTGTGTAAGTTTTGTCAATATTTGATTTATTTTTATATTTTTCTTTCTTTTTAATGATAAGACCGATTCCACTAAATAATTCCTTCTTAGGAAACTTCTTTTTTGTGAAACTTTCACCATTATATATTTATTCTTGCATATTATAAAAAAAGCAATTTATGTATAAATTGTATGCAAATTTTGCCATTATTAGATTATATTTATGTATTTATTTTTTATTTCATTACGTTTCTTATTTAAGGAAATACTAATGACACTAATTTATTCCTTACTAGAAAACATTTTTTTGTGAAAAACCACTATTATATGCTTATTCCTGCACATTATATAAAGCACAATTTGTATGTAAATTGTGTGCAATTGTTTTATTTTTTATTTCTCTTTTAAGGGCAATACCAATGACACTAGTTCATTTCATCTTACAAATATTTTTTTGCGAAAGTTGCACTTTTATATGCCTATTCTTGCATATTATAAAAAGACGCAAATTGTATATAAATTGTGTGCAAATTTGGTTATTATTTCTTTGACTTTCTTTTTCATTTTCTTTTTTCTTTGAGGGTAATACCAATGCTACTAATTCATTCTTACTTAGAAAACTTCATTATTATGATTTTGTTTGAGTTTTTATTTCATTTTATTTCTTCATTATGGATTATACCAATGCTAGTAATTCATTACTTATTTGGAAACTTTTTCTTGAGAAAATTTCACTATATATGCTTATTCTTCTGTGTTATAAAAGAGTCCAATTTTCTGTGTAAATTGTGTGTAAAATTTGTCATTATTTTTTATTGTTTTCATTTCATTTTTGCTTTAAGGATAATACCAATGATAGCTTCCAAAAAAAGCCTTACAAAAAATGTAGTACTGATGGCACTTATTCATTTCATATTAACAAATTTTTCTTTGCAAAAAAATTCCACTATTACATGATTATTTTTGCACTTATAAATTTTTTTAATTTCGGTGTAAATGGTGTGCAATTTTTTTCACTATTTGTTTTAGTTGTCTCTTTTTTTCATCTTTATAGTACCATGCCACTAATTCATTCTTAGAAAACCTTTTTTTCCAAAATTCCACTAGTATATAACTATTCCTGCATATTTAAAAAAATGCATTTTCTATGTAAATTGTGTGCAAATCTTGTCATTATTTTTTTTATTTTTTTATTGTTGTCTTATTATAGTGTAATACTGAAGACATGAATGTATTCTTTAAAAAAAACTTCTTTATGGGTAATAATGGCACCAATTCATTTCGTCTTAAAAAACTTTCATTTTGCAAAAGCTCCTTTATTACATGCTTATTCTTACATATATTGTAAACAATCATACTAGCAATCTTCCGGTACGTACATATTATCAGCTCATACCATGCACCAATCGGTGCTAGATCTAATCATGTCTTGTCCAATCGGGCTCAGCTCAGCTCATCTTACACATGCATAGGACAACTCGTCATAGCACCACTTGCTTATGAAACAGCATTAGATTAAAGAATCAATGACTCAGCTTTACTATTAGTTGGTGAAAGGACAAGCATGAACCGGCGGGTCCATTACTATCCAAGGGAAGCATCGCTAGTACACAGATCGACTAAAACAAATTATGGTCAGTGTACTGTCATCTAGCCGCTCTCCCATAAACAAATTGTGGTTTGCCTGCCGCCGCGAGCTCTTCGGAGAGGGAGCGCATATGGCCGAAGTACGCTGAGGCCTGTAGGGAGCCCTTCTGGGCGTTCGTGAGCGCGGCGCGAAGATCGTTGGCGTGGGATAGCGACACCGCAGAGAACATGGTGGCCAAGGCTGTCCAGATCACATGGGACATCTCAAGGGACGCGGCCTGGACGAGGACCTCCTTGGACAGGTTGCGCAAGAGATAAGTGACAATCTGTTGATCCTGGACAAGCCAGGGGGCATAGGCAGGGATGGGGATGACCTGATCCTTGCCATCTTTGTCTTTGATGGTGATGATCTTGGGATGCTCCTCAATGGTGTTGTCGATGTAGCCGTACAGGCCGACGCCCATTATTTGTGATCTTGCTTGGGCTTTCCAAAGGACATAGTCCGCCCAGGTAAGTGGCTCGGAGGTGTTGTAGTTGAGGCTGGATTGGATGGGTGCCGCGGAGGTCGACATGATGAGGAAGGGTTGGGTGGAGGGTTGAAGAAGAACTAGCTAGATGAGATGGAAGAGCCTACTATGTATACCATGAAAGAACTATGGAAGCCTCTTAATCTCCATACAGGGAGACACACGGTGTATATATTGATTGATGATGGTGTGTACAATATGCAGCAGCCCCGGGCTTTTTTTCTGAAAAGGAGGAATATCCCCGGCCTCTGCGTCAATTGATGCATGCAGACATATTATTAAATAAAAACGTAACAAGGTCATAAGGTCCAAAGATGCTCATAAACTGAGCAGTAATCGGAAGTAAATAAATCTGGAAAGCGCCACACCAGGCAATATAAGACTGAAAAAGTGCCACATCCAGTGATATAAGACTGAAAAAGTGCCACATCTGGCGATATAAAAATAAGCTACGATGCCTAGACACCTAGCCTTATTAGCTTGCCACCCAAATCAGCTGGAGATAGGCCGTGCTACCGTCTCCCAGCGGTTGCACCCAATAACCAAAGGCTCCCTGAAGTCCACATGAGTGAGTAAGGACCACATACGGATCCAAGTTGTAGCTCCATAGATAACCTACAAAAAATTGGTGAATTGTGAACGATCGAGAGGATTACATGGGAGGTTACGTGAGATAGAGAGATAAGAGCAACTCCCACGGGGCAACCCATTTCTTCCGCCGCCGTCCGTTTGGGTCCGCATGTATAAAAAGTCGGCCCATCACACCGACCCAAACGGGTGCGTGTCCGCTTTTTGTCCGCCTACCGACCCATTCTCGGCCCAATTTTGGGCCTGATTTACGTCGACACAGACATGAAGCGGATGCGCGCCTACTCCCCTCCATGGCCCGCCAGTTGGCGGCAAAGCGGCCACTTTTTCCCTCAACTTTCCCCAAACCCTCCCGCTCGCTCCCACGCCCACTATCATCAATGGAGAGGAGAAGTTCAAGGCGCAATATGCCGCCCTCTTGGCACGTGGGGGGAAAGAAGCTGTGGAGGACCATGGTGACGGCGAGAAGACCCAGCCGCGGGGGAAGACCAACTCGAAGAAGGAGGACAAGAGGGAAGCAGCATCGATCGTCTTGCTTGAAAAAGTGGAGGGCATGATAAGCAAGAAGGACTTGAGGGAGGAGAAGCGCCTACAAGAAAAAAAAGAGAAAATAAACAGCTTTATGGAAATCCAAAGGAGGAGGCTCGAGATGGACGCGGAGAAGCAAGCCAAGATGCTTGAGTTGGAGGAGGCGAAGCAAGCCAAGATGCTCGAGATCGATGAAGCCAATGCCAAGACCAAGGCGAAAGAAGTGGCCCTCGCAAGCATGAAGACGGGTGTGGAGATCATGAAGGTTGATCTGAACACTGTGTCGCCGAGGAAGAGGTTATGGTTCGAGAAGATGCAGGCCGAAATGCTCAAGTTCGACCAGCAGTGATGTGCGACGGAGATCGCAGTCCCTTTTTTGTATGACGGCAAGTGTGCTGGCATGACCACGGGCCGACATGGCGTGGTCGAATTCCCGACCCTTTTGGTGTGCTGGCATGTGTGCCGGCCACTGGCAAGTGTGCCAGCATGAACTGCGTGGTGGTTTTCTGTGGGATGGCAATGTATCTCGGCCGCTGTCATGGTGCTGGCATGAACTCTTGGGCGTTGTCATGATCTTGGGAGGCTCCTCAATGGCGTTGTCGATATAGCCATACAAGCCGGCGCCCATTATTTGTGATCTTGCTTGGGATTTCCGAAGGACATAGTTCGCCCAGGTAAGTGGCTCAGAGGTGTTGTAGTTGACGCTGGATTGGATGGGTGCGGCGGAGGTGGACATGATGAGGAAGGGTTGGGTGGAGGGTTGAAGAAGAACTAGCTAGATGAGATGGAAGAGCCTACTCTTTATACCATGAAAGAATTATGGAAGCGTCTTAATCTCCATAAAGGGAGACCCACGGTGTATATATTGATTGATGATGGTTGATGATGGTGCGTACAATATGCGGGCAGCCCCTGAATTGTTTTTTGAAAATGAGGAATACCCTCGGCCTCTGCATCAATCGAGGCATGCAGCCATATTATTAAATAAAAACGTAACAAGGTGATAAGGTCCAAAGATGCTCATAAACTGAGCAGTAGTCGAAAGTAAATAAATCTGGAAAGCACCACACCCGGCAATATAAGACTGAAAAAGTGCCACATCCGGCGATATAAAAATAAGCTATGATGCCTACACACCTAGCCTATTACTAGCTCGCGACCCAAATCGGCTGAAGATAGCCCGTGCTACCGTCTCCCAACGGTTGCACCCAATAACCAAATTCTCCCTGAAGTCCGCATGAGTAAGGAGAACATATGGATCCAAATTGTAGCTCTGTAGATAACCTGCAAAAAATTGGTGAATTGTGAACCATCGAGAGGATTACATGGGAGGTTACGTGAGATGGAGAGATAAGAGCAACTCCAACGGGGCTACCCATTTCATCCGCCGCCGACCGTTTGGGTCCGCGCGGACAAAAATTTGGCCCAACGCGCCGACCCAAACGGACACGCGTCGGCTTTTTGTTCGCCTGCCGACCCATTTCTAGGATCGAAAGTAGGTCTAGAGGGGGGCGATTAGACTACTTGACTAAATAAAGATCTAGCCTTTTCCCAATTTTAAGTCTTGGCAAATTTTAGCAACTTAGCACAGGTCAAGCAATCAACCTACACATGCAATTCTAAGAGTGTAGTAGCGGAAAACATTGCATATGAAGGTAAAGGGAAGGGTTTGGAGAAGGAAAACGCAATGTAGACACAGAGATTTTTGGCGTGGTTTCGATAGATGGGGCTATCGTACATCCACATTGATGGAGACTTCAACCCACGAAGGGTAACGGTTGCGCGAGTCCATGGAGGGATCCACCCATGAAGGGTCCACGATGAAGCAACCTTGTCTATCCCACCATGGCCATCGCCCATGAAGGACTTGCCTCACTTGGTAGATCTTCACAAAGTAGGCGATCTCCTTGCCCTTACAAACTCCTTGGTTCAACTCCACAATCTTGACGGAGGCTCCCAAGTGACACCTAACCAATCTAGGAGACGCCACTCTCCAAAAGGTAATAAATGGTGTGTTGATGATGAAATCCTTGCTCTTGTGCTTCAAATGATAGTCTCCCCAACAATCAACTCTCTCTGACAGATTTGGCTATGATGGAAAGATGATTTGAGTGGAAAGCAACTTGGGGAAGGCTAGAGATCAAGATTCTTGTGGTTGGATTGGAATGTCTTGGTCTCAACACATGAGTAGGTGGTTCTCTCACAGAAAATGAGTAGTGGAAGTGTAGGCACGTTCTGATGGCTCTCTCACAATCACAAATGGAGAAGGGGGTGGAGGGTATATATAGCCTCCACACAAAATCCAACCATTACACACTTTTTACCCAACTCGGTCAGACCGAATAGAAGAACTCAGTGAGACCGATTTAGTTCAAAATGTGAACCTTAGGAATCTCGGTGGGACCGATGTGCTAGGGCTAAGGCAAAACCTCATCTCGGTGAGACCGGTCGCATGAACTCTGTGAGACCGATTTCAGCAATTGATCAAATAGAGAGTTGGTCAAACAAACTCGGTGGGACCGCTGCTCCTTTCGGTGAGACCAAAACGTTACGAAAGGGAAACAGAGAGTTCGCAATGCGAACTCGGTGGGACCGGTCGCTCATTTTGGTGAGACCAAAATGTTACGAAGGGAAACAACGAGTTTGCAAAGCCATTTCAATGAGACCGAGAGTCGTATCGGTGAGACCGAATTGATTAGGGTTTTTGGCTATGGCTATGTCAAATGAACTCGATAGCGCCGGATAGATCAAATCGGCGGGGCTGAGTTATACTTTAGGTTTTGTACATCGGTGGACATGAGAAAGTGGTTGAGGGTTTTGGAGCAATATCACTAAGCACTTTGAGCAAGTAGACCATTAAGAAACACCTCATCATCTTTTAATAGTATTGGCTTTCCTATGGACTCAATGTGATCTTGGGTCTTTAAAATGAAAATGAAGAGTCTTGAGCCTTTTGCCAATCTTTGTCCTTAGCATTTTGAGGGGTCCACTGTTGGGTTTCGTAGTAATTTCAAAAAATTTCCTACGCTCACGCAAGATCATGTGATG